>NC_090336.1:66728249-66730749 GCF_035084215.1 Heptranchias perlo | reverse complement strand
TCTGCTGCAGATTAATTGGCATGAAGGAAAGTCTCCCCTCCTGAGCGTAAAGCTCCACCCTCACCACCACCACCGCCTTTTCCTCCCCTTGACAAACGGACAGACAGACAGACAGTCAGACAGTCAGTCCAGTTCGGGAGCGCAGCTTTCATTAAGCAATGGCGTTTGTGACAACTCATCGTCTGACAGGTTGATGATTTCCCCACACGCCTCCTGCCGAATAAAAGGCTCACCCTCCCGGACACTACCCCCAGAATCACCCCCCCCCGCCCCCCCCCCCCGGGGTGAATATTAAGCCCGAGAACACCGACTGTAACCAACCGCAGTGAAAAGTTGAAGTGGCAACTCATTAACCAGATTTATTTTGGGCAACTCATTAACCAGATTTTTTGTTCATTTGGTTTATGAGTTGCCAAGTGTAAATCTGGTTAATGAGTTGCCACTTCAACTTTTCACTGCGGTTGGTTACAGTCGGTGTTCTCGGGCTTAATATTCGCCCCGGGGGGGGGGGGGGGGGGTGTATAGCGGGCGATGGCCGGTGTGGAGTGCGTTTTTTGGGGGTTGATTTTCACTTTGCCTCGCTGGTGGAATTTGTGGGAGGCAGGCAAGGGGATTGGTGTGGGCTGGTGGGCGGCAAGGGAGATGCTTGCTTCGGGGTGTTATCCTCACTTTGGTCCGCTGGTGAGAGTAGGCAGCGGCAGGCAGGCAGGCAGGCAGGCAAGTGTGATGTAGTGTGGGGTGCAGTGCAGTGCGGTGCTGCCCTGTCGTTTATGAAAGGTTGTAATGACACTGCTTTGCAGCTGACCATGTCCACTGATTTGTGACGCCCGTATGGAGGCTGATATCTCAGGAGGGCCGAGGCCGATTTCCTCCGGGGACGGCTCGTCGCGTGCGGCAGGACGAGGCGCAGCGGACGGTACCGAGCGCTCGGAGGTGCGGCGCTGCCCGCCGGAGGTACAGCGAAAGGCTGCAAACCGCTTTCCGCCTGCTAACTCGGCGGCCGTCAGACCGACCGACTCCGCTTTACCACCGGAGCTAGAGTCGGGCAAGGGGCACCGAAAGGTACCGGAAGGATCGCGTTCGCACGACGGGAAGTCGACTAGCGGGCCGCCGAAAGCGAGCCGGGGGCCCCCGGTTTTTCTGTCCCACCTGGAGACTGATATCTCAGGAAGGCCGAGGCCGATTTCCTCCGGGGACGGCTGGTCGCGTGCGGCCGGACCAGGCGCAGCGGACGGTAGCGAGCGGTCGGAGGTGCGGCGCTGCCCGCCGGAGGTACAGCGAAAGTCTGCGAACCGCTTTCCGCCTCCTCTCACCGCACGGCTCTCCATTTCACCCACTGGCGGATTTTCACCCTCCGACTGCTCGCTACCGTCCGCTGCGCCTGGTCCGGGCCCTGTCCGTTGTCATGTTGATGGCAGAGCGGGGCAGGACTGCTTTCACCAGGAACCCGGTTTTCTGGGTCAGAGGTTCCAGGGGACCTGTTTTGTGCGGACTTCCCTGTGTCCGTCCCTCCATGCCTTCCCCCCAGAACTTCCTTCTGAACACCTTTGTCGTTTAAAATAATAATAAATAATATGTGTGTGTGTGTGTGTGTGTCGGTGTCAGTATCAGTCAGTCAGTCAGTGTCTCTCTCTCTCTCTCTCTCTCTCTCACTCAGAGCTGCTGTGGAAGGAAACTTTTTTAAAAAGAACTTGCTTATTGAAAGAAAGATGTGTCTCAAGCTGCCGGGCCCTGTCCATTGTCCTGTCAATGGCAGGACTGCTTTCACCAGGAACCCGGTTTTGTGGGTCAGAGGTTCCAGGGGACCTGTTTTGTGCGGACTTCCCTGTGTCCGTCCCTCCCTGCCTGCCTTCCCCCCAGGACTTCCTTCTGAACACCTTTGTCGTTTCAGCGAGGGCCAAAAGCCTGCCTGTGAAAGGGAAGGATCAGCCGGTCAGCCCCCTGTTGGTCGCTGCTGCCAGTGCAGCAGGCGTGCGTGTGTATTCGGCCTCGTGTCCAGGTCCCTCAGGGACTTGAGGCAACTCTCCCCGGTGGTCTTGTGGTCAGGACCGGGCTTCGAATCCCGGTCGGGGGGGATGGCTTTCTGCTGCAGATTAATTGGCACCTCTGAAAGAAAGTCTCCCCTCCTGAGCGTAAAGCTCCACCCTTAACCACCACCGCCGCCTTTTCCACCCCTTGACAAACAGACAGACAGACAGACAGACAGTCAGTCCAGTTCGGGAGCGCAGCTTTCATTTGGAAGCAGACCCTGCTTGTTTAAAGTCAACGACGCCAAGTTATTTTGCACTTTGAATTATATCGCTACGTGCGAGCGGCACTCAGCCTTGGAGAAGAAAAAAATACCACTGAGCTGAGAAAGGTCTTTTTAAAACGGTTTCCTTCCACAGCAGCTCTGAGTGAGAGAGAGAGAGAGAGAGAGAGATATCAGCTTTATTCTCAGTAATAATACACACACACACACACACACACACACACACACACAGAGACACTGGGAAAGAGC
>NC_090336.1:66720749-66723249 GCF_035084215.1 Heptranchias perlo | reverse complement strand
CTCCCCTCCTGAGCGTAAAGCTCCACCCTCACCACCACCACCGCCTTTTCCTCCCCTTGACAAACGGACAGACAGACAGACAGTCAGACAGTCAGTCCAGTTCGGGAGCGCAGCTTTCATTAAGCAATGGCGTTTGTGACAACTCATCGTCTGACAGGTTGATGATTTCCCCACACGCCTCCTGCCGAATAAAAGGCTCACCCTCCCGGACACTACCCCCAGAATCACCCCCCCCCGCCCCCCCCCCCCGGGGTGAATATTAAGCCCGAGAACACCGACTGTAACCAACCGCAGTGAAAAGTTGAAGTGGCAACTCATTAACCAGATTTATTTTGGGCAACTCATTAACCAGATTTTTTGTTCATTTGGTTTATGAGTTGCCAAGTGTAAATCTGGTTAATGAGTTGCCACTTCAACTTTTCACTGCGGTTGGTTACAGTCGGTGTTCTCGGGCTTAATATTCGCCCCGGGGGGGGGGGGGGGGGGTGTATAGCGGGCGATGGCCGGTGTGGAGTGCGTTTTTTGGGGGTTGATTTTCACTTTGCCTCGCTGGTGGAATTTGTGGGAGGCAGGCAAGGGGATTGGTGTGGGCTGGTGGGCGGCAAGGGAGATGCTTGCTTCGGGGTGTTATCCTCACTTTGGTCCGCTGGTGAGAGTAGGCAGCGGCAGGCAGGCAGGCAGGCAGGCAAGTGTGATGTAGTGTGGGGTGCAGTGCAGTGCGGTGCTGCCCTGTCGTTTATGAAAGGTTGTAATGACACTGCTTTGCAGCTGACCATGTCCACTGATTTGTGACGCCCGTATGGAGGCTGATATCTCAGGAGGGCCGAGGCCGATTTCCTCCGGGGACGGCTCGTCGCGTGCGGCAGGACGAGGCGCAGCGGACGGTACCGAGCGCTCGGAGGTGCGGCGCTGCCCGCCGGAGGTACAGCGAAAGGCTGCAAACCGCTTTCCGCCTGCTAACTCGGCGGCCGTCAGACCGACCGACTCCGCTTTACCACCGGAGCTAGAGTCGGGCAAGGGGCACCGAAAGGTACCGGAAGGATCGCGTTCGCACGACGGGAAGTCGACTAGCGGGCCGCCGAAAGCGAGCCGGGGGCCCCCGGTTTTTCTGTCCCACCTGGAGACTGATATCTCAGGAAGGCCGAGGCCGATTTCCTCCGGGGACGGCTGGTCGCGTGCGGCCGGACCAGGCGCAGCGGACGGTAGCGAGCGGTCGGAGGTGCGGCGCTGCCCGCCGGAGGTACAGCGAAAGTCTGCGAACCGCTTTCCGCCTCCTCTCACCGCACGGCTCTCCATTTCACCCACTGGCGGATTTTCACCCTCCGACTGCTCGCTACCGTCCGCTGCGCCTGGTCCGGGCCCTGTCCGTTGTCATGTTGATGGCAGAGCGGGGCAGGACTGCTTTCACCAGGAACCCGGTTTTCTGGGTCAGAGGTTCCAGGGGACCTGTTTTGTGCGGACTTCCCTGTGTCCGTCCCTCCATGCCTTCCCCCCAGAACTTCCTTCTGAACACCTTTGTCGTTTAAAATAATAATAAATAATATGTGTGTGTGTGTGTGTGTGTCGGTGTCAGTATCAGTCAGTCAGTCAGTGTCTCTCTCTCTCTCTCTCTCTCTCTCACTCAGAGCTGCTGTGGAAGGAAACTTTTTTAAAAAGAACTTGCTTATTGAAAGAAAGATGTGTCTCAAGCTGCCGGGCCCTGTCCATTGTCCTGTCAATGGCAGGACTGCTTTCACCAGGAACCCGGTTTTGTGGGTCAGAGGTTCCAGGGGACCTGTTTTGTGCGGACTTCCCTGTGTCCGTCCCTCCCTGCCTGCCTTCCCCCCAGGACTTCCTTCTGAACACCTTTGTCGTTTCAGCGAGGGCCAAAAGCCTGCCTGTGAAAGGGAAGGATCAGCCGGTCAGCCCCCTGTTGGTCGCTGCTGCCAGTGCAGCAGGCGTGCGTGTGTATTCGGCCTCGTGTCCAGGTCCCTCAGGGACTTGAGGCAACTCTCCCCGGTGGTCTTGTGGTCAGGACCGGGCTTCGAATCCCGGTCGGGGGGGATGGCTTTCTGCTGCAGATTAATTGGCACCTCTGAAAGAAAGTCTCCCCTCCTGAGCGTAAAGCTCCACCCTTAACCACCACCGCCGCCTTTTCCACCCCTTGACAAACAGACAGACAGACAGACAGACAGTCAGTCCAGTTCGGGAGCGCAGCTTTCATTTGGAAGCAGACCCTGCTTGTTTAAAGTCAACGACGCCAAGTTATTTTGCACTTTGAATTATATCGCTACGTGCGAGCGGCACTCAGCCTTGGAGAAGAAAAAAATACCACTGAGCTGAGAAAGGTCTTTTTAAAACGGTTTCCTTCCACAGCAGCTCTGAGTGAGAGAGAGAGAGAGAGAGAGAGATATCAGCTTTATTCTCAGTAATAATACACACACACACACACACACACACACACACACACAGAGACACTGGGAAAGAGCTGTTTTTCCTTTTGAATATCTCCCCACAGGGA
>NC_090336.1:66713249-66715749 GCF_035084215.1 Heptranchias perlo | reverse complement strand
CACCACCACCGCCTTTTCCTCCCCTTGACAAACGGACAGACAGACAGACAGTCAGACAGTCAGTCCAGTTCGGGAGCGCAGCTTTCATTAAGCAATGGCGTTTGTGACAACTCATCGTCTGACAGGTTGATGATTTCCCCACACGCCTCCTGCCGAATAAAAGGCTCACCCTCCCGGACACTACCCCCAGAATCACCCCCCCCCGCCCCCCCCCCCCGGGGTGAATATTAAGCCCGAGAACACCGACTGTAACCAACCGCAGTGAAAAGTTGAAGTGGCAACTCATTAACCAGATTTATTTTGGGCAACTCATTAACCAGATTTTTTGTTCATTTGGTTTATGAGTTGCCAAGTGTAAATCTGGTTAATGAGTTGCCACTTCAACTTTTCACTGCGGTTGGTTACAGTCGGTGTTCTCGGGCTTAATATTCGCCCCGGGGGGGGGGGGGGGGGGTGTATAGCGGGCGATGGCCGGTGTGGAGTGCGTTTTTTGGGGGTTGATTTTCACTTTGCCTCGCTGGTGGAATTTGTGGGAGGCAGGCAAGGGGATTGGTGTGGGCTGGTGGGCGGCAAGGGAGATGCTTGCTTCGGGGTGTTATCCTCACTTTGGTCCGCTGGTGAGAGTAGGCAGCGGCAGGCAGGCAGGCAGGCAGGCAAGTGTGATGTAGTGTGGGGTGCAGTGCAGTGCGGTGCTGCCCTGTCGTTTATGAAAGGTTGTAATGACACTGCTTTGCAGCTGACCATGTCCACTGATTTGTGACGCCCGTATGGAGGCTGATATCTCAGGAGGGCCGAGGCCGATTTCCTCCGGGGACGGCTCGTCGCGTGCGGCAGGACGAGGCGCAGCGGACGGTACCGAGCGCTCGGAGGTGCGGCGCTGCCCGCCGGAGGTACAGCGAAAGGCTGCAAACCGCTTTCCGCCTGCTAACTCGGCGGCCGTCAGACCGACCGACTCCGCTTTACCACCGGAGCTAGAGTCGGGCAAGGGGCACCGAAAGGTACCGGAAGGATCGCGTTCGCACGACGGGAAGTCGACTAGCGGGCCGCCGAAAGCGAGCCGGGGGCCCCCGGTTTTTCTGTCCCACCTGGAGACTGATATCTCAGGAAGGCCGAGGCCGATTTCCTCCGGGGACGGCTGGTCGCGTGCGGCCGGACCAGGCGCAGCGGACGGTAGCGAGCGGTCGGAGGTGCGGCGCTGCCCGCCGGAGGTACAGCGAAAGTCTGCGAACCGCTTTCCGCCTCCTCTCACCGCACGGCTCTCCATTTCACCCACTGGCGGATTTTCACCCTCCGACTGCTCGCTACCGTCCGCTGCGCCTGGTCCGGGCCCTGTCCGTTGTCATGTTGATGGCAGAGCGGGGCAGGACTGCTTTCACCAGGAACCCGGTTTTCTGGGTCAGAGGTTCCAGGGGACCTGTTTTGTGCGGACTTCCCTGTGTCCGTCCCTCCATGCCTTCCCCCCAGAACTTCCTTCTGAACACCTTTGTCGTTTAAAATAATAATAAATAATATGTGTGTGTGTGTGTGTGTGTCGGTGTCAGTATCAGTCAGTCAGTCAGTGTCTCTCTCTCTCTCTCTCTCTCTCTCACTCAGAGCTGCTGTGGAAGGAAACTTTTTTAAAAAGAACTTGCTTATTGAAAGAAAGATGTGTCTCAAGCTGCCGGGCCCTGTCCATTGTCCTGTCAATGGCAGGACTGCTTTCACCAGGAACCCGGTTTTGTGGGTCAGAGGTTCCAGGGGACCTGTTTTGTGCGGACTTCCCTGTGTCCGTCCCTCCCTGCCTGCCTTCCCCCCAGGACTTCCTTCTGAACACCTTTGTCGTTTCAGCGAGGGCCAAAAGCCTGCCTGTGAAAGGGAAGGATCAGCCGGTCAGCCCCCTGTTGGTCGCTGCTGCCAGTGCAGCAGGCGTGCGTGTGTATTCGGCCTCGTGTCCAGGTCCCTCAGGGACTTGAGGCAACTCTCCCCGGTGGTCTTGTGGTCAGGACCGGGCTTCGAATCCCGGTCGGGGGGGATGGCTTTCTGCTGCAGATTAATTGGCACCTCTGAAAGAAAGTCTCCCCTCCTGAGCGTAAAGCTCCACCCTTAACCACCACCGCCGCCTTTTCCACCCCTTGACAAACAGACAGACAGACAGACAGACAGTCAGTCCAGTTCGGGAGCGCAGCTTTCATTTGGAAGCAGACCCTGCTTGTTTAAAGTCAACGACGCCAAGTTATTTTGCACTTTGAATTATATCGCTACGTGCGAGCGGCACTCAGCCTTGGAGAAGAAAAAAATACCACTGAGCTGAGAAAGGTCTTTTTAAAACGGTTTCCTTCCACAGCAGCTCTGAGTGAGAGAGAGAGAGAGAGAGAGAGATATCAGCTTTATTCTCAGTAATAATACACACACACACACACACACACACACACACACACAGAGACACTGGGAAAGAGCTGTTTTTCCTTTTGAATATCTCCCCACAGGGAGCTGCACCGTTCCCAGAAACACTGCAATACTG
>NC_090336.1:66700749-66703249 GCF_035084215.1 Heptranchias perlo | reverse complement strand
TATCGCTACGTGCGAGCGGCACTCAGCCTTGGAGAAGAAAAAAATACCACTGAGCTGAGAAAGTTCTTTTTAAAAAGGTTTCCTTCCACAGCAGCTCTGAGTGAGAGAGAGAGAGAGAGAGAGAGATATCAGCTTTATTCTCAGTAATAATACACACACACACACACACACACACACACACAGAGACACTGGGAAAGAGCTGTTTTTCCTTTTGAATATCTCCCCACAGGGAGCTGCACCGTTCCCAGAGACACTGCAATACTGGGTCGATGCGTGGAGTGGACGGAGCAAGCCCCTTTTCCATCTCCCTGTTCTAAAAATCAATTTAAAATAATAATAAATAATATGTGTGTGTGTGTGTGTGTGTCGGTGTCAGTATCAGTCAGTCAGTCAGTGTCTCTCTCTCTCTCTCCCTCACACTCAGAGCTGCTGTGGAAGGAAACTTTTTTAAAAAGAACTTGCATATTGAAAGAAAGATGTGTCTCAAGCTGCCGGGCCCTGTCCATTGTCATGTCAATGGCAGGACTGCTTTCACCAGGAACCCGGTTTTGTGGGTCAGAGGTTCCAGGGGACCTGTTTTGTGCGGACTTCCCTGTGTCCCTCCCTGCCTGCCTTCCCCCCAGGACTTCCTTCTGAACACCTTTGTCGTTTGAGCGAGGGCCAAAAGCCTGCCTGTGAAAGGGAAGGATCAGCCGGTCGGACCCCTGCTGGTCGCTGCTGCCAGTGCAGCAGGCGTGCGTGTGTATTCGGCCTCGTGTCCAGGTCCCTCAGGGACTTGAGGCAACTCTCCCCGGTGGTCTCGTGGTCAGGACCGGGCTTCGAATCCCGGTCGGGGGGGATGACTTTCTGCTACAGATTAATTGGCACCTCTGAAAGAAAGTCTCCCCTCCTGAGCGTAAAGCTCCACCCTCACCACCACCACCGCCTTTTCCTCCCCTTGACAGACAGACAGACAGACAGACAGACAGACAGACAGACAGTCCAGTTCGGGAGCGCAGCTTTCATTTGGAAGCAGACCCTGCTTGTTTCAAGTCAACGACGCCAAGTTATTTTGCACTTTGAATTATATCGCTACGTGCGAGCGGCACTCAGCCTTGGAGAAGAAAAAAATACCACTGAGCTGAGAAAGTTCTTTTTAAAAAGGTTTCCTTCCACAGCAGCTCTGAGTGAGAGAGAGAGAGAGAGAGAGAGATAGATATCAGCTTTATTCTCAGTAATAACACACACACACACACACACACACAGAGACACTGGGAAAGAGCTGTTTTTCCTTTTGAATATCTCCCCACGGGGAGCTGCACCGTTCCCAGAAACACTGCAATACTGGGTCGATGCGTGGAGTGGACGGAGCAAGCCCCTAGTCCATCTCCCTGTTCTAAAAATCAATTAAAAATAATAATAAATAATATGTGTGTGTGTGTGTGTGTGTGTGTGTGTGTGTGTGTCGGTGTCAGTATCAGTCAGTGAGTCAGTGTCTCTCTCTCTCTCTCTCTCTCTCTCACTCAGAGCTGCTGTGGAAGGAAACTTTTTTAAAAAGAACTTGCTTATTGAAAGAAAGATGTGTCTCAAGCTGCCGGGCCCTGTCCATTGTCATGTCAATGGCAGGACTGCTTTCACCAGGAACCCGGTTTTCTGGGTCAGAGGTTCCAGGGGACCTGTTTTGTGCGGACTTCCCTGTGTCCGTCCCTCCCTGCCTGCCTTCCCCCCAGGACTTCCTTCTGAACACCTTTGTCGTTTGAGCGAGGGCCAAAAGCCTGCCTGTGAAAGGGAAGGATCAGCCGGTCAGCCCCCTGTTGGTCGCTGCTGCCAGTGCAGCAGGCGTGCGTGTGTATTCGGCCTCGTGTCCAGGTCCCTCAGGGACTTGAGGCAGCTCTCCCCGGTGGTCTCGTGGTCAGGACCGGGCTTCGAATCCCGGTCGGGGGGGATGACTTTCTGCTGCAGATTAATTGGCACCTCTGAAAGAAAGTCTCCCCTCCTGAGCGTAAAGCTCCACCCTCACCACCACCGCCGCCTTTTCCACCCCTTGACAAACAGACAGACAGACAGACAGACAGTCAGTCCAGTTCGGGAGCGCAGCTTTCATTTGGAAGCAGACCCTGCTTGTTTCAAGTCAACGACGCCAAGTTATTTTGCACTTTGAATTATATCGCTCCGTGCGAGCGGCACTCAGCCTTGGAGAAGAAAAAAATACCACTGAGCTGAGAAAGTTCTTTTTAAAACGGTTTCCTTCCACAGCAGCTCTGAGTGTAAGAGAGAGAGAGAGAGAGAGAGAGATATCAGCTTTATTCTCAGTAATAATACACACACACACACACACACACACACACAGAGACACTGGGAAAGAGCTGTTTTTCCTTTTGAATATCTCCCCACGGGGAGCTGCACCGTTCCCAGAAACACTGCAATACTGGGTCGATGCGTGGAGTGGACGGAGCAAGCCCCTATTCCATCTCCCTGTTCCAAAAATCAATGAAAAATAATAATAAATAATATGTGTGTG
>NC_090336.1:66685749-66693249 GCF_035084215.1 Heptranchias perlo | reverse complement strand
CTGCTTTGACCAGGAGACCTGTTTTCTGGGACGCAGGTGTGAGATTCCAGGGGACCTGCTTTGTGCTGATTTCCCTGCCTCCCTCCCCCCAGGACTTCCTTCTGAACACCTTTGTCGTTTAATCGAGGGCCAAAAGCCTGCCTGTGAAAGGGAAGGATCAGCCGGTCAGCCCCCTGCTGGTCGCTGCTGCCAGTGCAGCAGGCGTGCGTGTGTCCTCGGCCTCGTGTCCAGGTCCCTCAGGGACTTGAGGCAGCTCTCCCCGGTGGTCTCGTGGTCAGGACCGGGCTTCGAATCCCAGTCGGGGGGGGGGATGACTTTCTGCTGCAGATTAATTGGCATGAAGGAAAGTCTCCCCTCCTGAGCGTAAAGCTCCACCCTCACCACCACCACCGCCTTTTCCTCCCCTTGACAAACGGACAGACAGACAGACAGACAGTCAGTCCAGTTCGGGAGCGCAGCTTTCATTAAGCAATGGCGTTTGTGACAACTCATCGTCTGACAGGTTGATGATTTCCCCACACGCCTCCTGCCGAATAAAAGGCTCACCCTCCCAGACACTACCCCCAGAATCACCCACCCCGCCCCCCCGGGGTGAATATTAAGCCCGAGAACACCGACTGTAACCAACCGCAGTGAAAAGTTGAAGTGGCAACTCATTAACCAGATTTATTTTGGGCAACTCATTAACCAGATTTTTTGTTCATTTGGTTTATGAGTTGCCAAGTGTAAATCTGGTTAATGAGTTGCCACTTCAACTTTTCACTGCGGTGGGTTACAGTCGGTGTTCTCGGGCTTAATATTCACCCCGGGGGGGGGGGGGGGGGGGTGTATAGCGGGCGATGGCCGGTGTGGAGTGCGTTTTTTGGGGGTTGATTTTCACTTTGCCTCGCTGGTGGAATTTGTGGGAGGCAGGCAAGGGGATTGGTGTGGGCTGGTGGGCGGCAAGGGAGATGCTTGCTTCGGGGTGTTATCCTCACTTTGGTCCGCTGGTGAGAGTAGGCAGCGGCAGGCTGGCAGGCAGGCAAGTGTGATGTAGTGTGGGGTGCAGTGCAGTGCAGTGCAGTGCGGTGCGGTGCTGCCCTGTCGTTTATGAAAGGTTGTAATGACACTGCTTTGCAGCTGACCATGTCCACTGATTTGTGACGCCCGTATGGAGGCTGATATCTCAGGAGGGCCGAGGCCGATTTCCTCCGGGGACGGCTCGTCGCGTGCGGCAGGACGAGGCGCAGCGGACGGTACCGAGCGCTCGGAGGTGCGGCGCTGCCCGCCGGAGGTACAGCGAAAGGCTGCAAACCGCTTTCCGCCTGCTAACTCGGCGGCCGTCAGACCGACCGACTCCGCTTTACCACCGGAGCTAGAGTCGGGCAAGGGGCACCGAAGGGTACCGGAAGGATCGCGTTCGCACGACGGGAAGTCGACTAGCGGGCCGCCGAAAGCGAGCCGGGGGCCCCCGGTTTTTCTGTCCCACCTGGAGACTGATATCTCAGGAAGGCCGAGGCCGATTTCCTCCGGGGACGGCTCGTCGCGTGCGGCAGGACGAGGCGCAGCGGACGGTACCGAGCGCTCGGAGGTGCGGCGCTGCCCGCCGGAGGTACAGCGAAAGTCTGCGAACCGCTTTCCGCCTCCTCTCACCGCACGGCTCTCCTTTTCACCCACTGGCGGATTTTCACCCTCCGACTGCTCGCTACCGTCCGCTGCGCCTGGTCCGGGCCCTGTCCATTGTCATGTTAATGGCAGGGCGGGGCAGGACTGCTTTCACCAGGAACCCGGTTTTCTGGGTCAGAGGTTCCAGGGGACCTGTTTTGTGCGGACTTCCCTGTGTCCGTCCCTCCATGCCTTCCCCCCAGGACTTCCTTCTGAACACCTTTGTCGTTTGAGCGAGGGCCAAAAGCCTGCCTGTGAAAGGGAAGGATCAGCCGGTCAGCCCCCTGTTGGTCGCTGCTGCCAGTGCAGCAGGCGTGCGTGTGTCCTCGGCCTCGTGTCCAGGTCCCTCAGGGACTTGAGGCAACTCTCCCCGGTGGTCTCGTGGTCAGGACCGGGCTTCGAATCCCGGTCGGGGGGGATGACTTTCTGCTACAGATTAATTGGCACCTCTGAAAGAAAGTCTCCCCTCCTGAGCGTAATGCTCCACCCTCACCACCACCGCCACCTTTTCCACCCCTTGACAAACAGACAGACAGACAGACAGACAGTCAGTCCAGTTCGTGAGCGCAGCTTTCATTTGGAAGCAGACCCTGCTTGTTTCAAGTCAACGACGCCAAGTTATTTTGCACTTTGAATTATATCGCTACGTGCGAGCGGCACTCAGCCTTGGAGAAGAAAAAAATACCACTGAGCTGAGAAAGTTCTTTTTAAAAAGGTTTCCTTCCACAGCAGCTCTGAGTGAGAGAGAGAGAGAGATATCAGCTTTATTCTCAGTAATAATACACACACACACACACACACACACACACACAGACACTGGGAAAGAGCTGATTTTCCTTTTGAATATCTCCCCACGGGGAGCTGCACCGTTCCCAGAAACACTGCAATACTGGGTCGATGCGTGGAGTGGACGGAGCAAGCCCCTATTCCATCTCCCTGTTCTAAAATTCAATTAAAAATAATAATAAATAATATGTGTGTGTGTGTGTGTGTGTGTGTGTGTGTGTCGGTGTCAGTATCAGTCAGTGAGTCAGTGTCTCTCTCTCTCTCTCTCTCACTCAGAGCTGCTGTGGAAGGAAACTTTTTTAAAAAGAACTTGCTTATTGAAAGAAAGATGTGTCTCAAGCTGCCGGGGCCTGTCCATTCTCCTGTCAATGGCAGGACTGCTTTCACCAGGAACCCGGTTTTCTGGGTCAGAGGTTCCAGGGGACCTGTTTTGTGCGGACTTCCCTGTGTCCGTCCCTCCCTGCCTGCCTTCCCCCCAGCACTTCCTTCTGAACACCTTTGTCGTTTGAGCGAGGGCCAAAAGCCTGCCTGTGAAAGGGAAGGATCAGCCGGTCAGCCCCCTGTTGGTCGCTGCTGCCAGTGCAGCAGGCGTGCGTGTGTATTCGGCCTCGTGTCCAGGTCCCTCAGGGACTTGAGGCAACTCTCCCCGGTGGTCTCGTGGTCAGGACCGGGCTTCGAATCCCGGTCGGGGGGGATGGCTTTCTGCTGCAGATTAATTGGCACCTCTGAAAGAAAGTCTCCCCTCCTGAGCGTAAAGCTCCACCCTCACCACCACCACCGCCTTTTCCACCCCTTGACAAACAGACAGACAGACAGACAGACAGTCAGACAGTCCAGTTCGGGAGCGCAGCTTTCATTTGGAAGCAGACCCTGCTTGTTTAAAGTCAACGACGCCAAGTTATTTTGCACTTTGAATTATATCGCTACGTGCGAGCGGCACTCAGCCTTGGAGAAGAAAAAAATACCACTGAGCTGAGAAAGGTCTTTTTAAAAAGGTTTCCTTCCACAGCAGCTCTGAGTGAGAGAGAGAGAGAGAGAGAGAGATATCAGCTTTATTCTCAGTAATAATACACACACACACACACACACACACACACACAGAGACACTGGGAAAGAGCTGATTTTCCTTTTGAATATCTCCCCACGGGGAGCTGCACCGTTCCCAGAAACACTGCAATACTGGGTCGATGCGTGGAGTGGACGGAGCAAGCCCCTATTCCATCTCCCTGTTCTAAAAATCAATTAAAAATAAAAGTAAATAATATGTGTGTGTGTGTGTGTCGGTGTCAGTATCAGTCAGTGAGTCAGTGTCTCTCTCTCTCTCTCTCACTCAGAGCTGCTGTGGAAGGAAACTTTTTTAAAAAGAACTTGCTTATTGAAAGAAAGATGTGTCTCAAGCTGCCGGGCCCTGTCCATTCTCCTGTCAATGGCAGGACTGCTTTCACCAGGAACCCGGTTTTCTGGGTCAGAGGTTCCAGGGGACCTGTTTTGTGCGGACTTCCCTGTGTCCGTCCCTCCCTGCCTGCCTTCCCCCCAGCACTTCCTTCTGAACACCTTTGTCGTTTCAGCGAGGGCCAAAAGCCTGCCTGTGAAAGGGAAGGATCAGCCGGTCAGCCCCCTGCTGGTCGCTGCTGCCAGTGCAGCAGGCGTGCGTGTGTCCTCGGCCTCGTGTCCAGGTCCCTCAGGGACTTGAGGCAGCTCTCCCCGGTGGTCTCGTGGTCAGGACCGGGCTTCGAATCCCAGTCGGGGGGGGATGACTTTCTGCTGCAGATTAATTGGCACCTCTGAAAGAAAGTCTCCCCTCCTGAGCGTAAAGCTCCACCCTCACCACCACCGCCGCCTTTTCCTCCCCTTGACAGACAGACAGACAGACAGACAGTCAGTCCAGTTCGGGAGCGCAGCTTTCATTTGGAAGCAGACCCTGCTTGTTTAAAGTCAACGACGCCAAGTTATTTTGCACTTTGAATTATATCGCTACGTGCGAGCGGCACTCAGCCTTGGAGAAGAAAAAAATACCACTGAGCTGAGAAAGTTCTTTTTAAAACGGTTTCCTTCCACAGCAGCTCTGAGTGAGAGAGAGAGAGAGAGAGAGAGAGATAGATATCAGCTTTATTCTCAGTAATAACACACACACACACACACACACACACACACAGAGACACTGGCAAAGAGCTGTTTTTCCTTTTGAATATCTCCCCACAGGGAGCTGCACCGTTCCCAGAAACACTGCAATACTGGGTCGATGCGTGGAGTGGACGGAGCAAGCCCCTATTCCATCTCCCTGTTCTAAAAATCAATTAAAAATAATAATAAATAATATGTGTGTGTGTGTGTGTGTGTGTGTGTGTCGGTGTCAGTATCAGTCAGTGAGTCAGTGTCTCTCTCTCTCTCTCTCTCTCACTCAGAGCTGCTGTGGAAGGAAACTTTTTTAAAAAGAACTTGCTTATTGAAAGAAAGATGTGTCTCAAGCTGCCGGGCCCTGTCCATTGTCATGTCAATGGCAGGACTGCTTTCACCAGGAACCCGGTTTTCTGGGTCAGAGGTTCCAGGGGACCTGTTTTGTGCGGACTTCCCTGTGTCCGTCCCTCCCTGCCTGCCTTCCCCCCAGGACATCCTTCTGAACACCTTTGTCGTTTAAAATAATAATAAATAATATGTGTGTGTGTGTGTGTCGGTGTCAGTATCAGTCAGTGAGTCAGTGTCTCTCTCTCTCTCTCTCTCTCTCTCTCACTCAGAGCTGCTGTGGAAGGAAACTTTTTTAAAAAGAACTTGCTTATTGAAAGAAAGATGTGTCTCAAGCTGCCGGGCCCTGTCCATTGTCATGTCAATGGCAGGACTGCTTTCACCAGGAACCCGGTTTTGTGGGTCAGAGGTTCCAGGGGACCTGTTTTGTGCGGACTTCCCTGTGTCCGTCCCTCCCTGCCTGCCTTCCCCCCAGGACTTCCTTCTGAACAGCTTTGTCGTTTCAGCGAGGGCCAAAAGCCTGCCTGTGAAAGGGAAGGATCAGCCGGTCAGCCCCCTGTTGGTCGCTGCTGCCAGTGCAGCAGGCGTGCGTGTGTCCTCGGCCTCGTGTCCAGGTCCCTCAGGGACTTGAGGCAACTCTCCCCGGTGGTCTTGTGGTCAGGACCGGGCTTCGAATCCCGGTCGGGGGGGATGACTTTCTGCTGCAGATTAATTGGCACCTCTGAAAGAAAGTCTCCCCTCCTGAGCGTAAAGCTCCACCCTCACCACCACCGCCGCCTTTTCCACCCCTTGACAAACAGACAGACAGACAGACAGACAGACAGTCAGTCCAGTTCGGGAGCGCAGCTTTCATTTGGAAGCAGACCCTGCTTGTTTAAAGTCAACGACGCCAAGTTATTTTGCACTTTGAATTATATCGCTACGTGCGAGCGGCACTCAGCCTTGGAGAAGAAAAAAATACCACTGAGCTGAGAAAGTTCTTTTTAAAAAGGTTTCCTTCCACAGCAGCTCTGAGTGAGAGAGAGAGAGAGAGAGAGAGATATCAGCTTTATTCTCAGTAATAATACACACACACACACACACACACACACACACAGAGACACTGGGAAAGAGCTGTTTTTCCTTTTGAATATCTCCCCACAGGGAGCTGCACCGTTCCCAGAGACACTGCAATACTGGGTCGATGCGTGGAGTGGACGGAGCAAGCCCCTTTTCCATCTCCCTGTTCTAAAAATCAATTTAAAATAATAATAAATAATATGTGTGTGTGTGTGTGTGTGTCGGTGTCAGTATCAGTCAGTCAGTCAGTGTCTCTCTCTCTCTCTCCCTCACACTCAGAGCTGCTGTGGAAGGAAACTTTTTTAAAAAGAACTTGCATATTGAAAGAAAGATGTGTCTCAAGCTGCCGGGCCCTGTCCATTGTCATGTCAATGGCAGGACTGCTTTCACCAGGAACCCGGTTTTGTGGGTCAGAGGTTCCAGGGGACCTGTTTTGTGCGGACTTCCCTGTGTCCCTCCCTGCCTGCCTTCCCCCCAGGACTTCCTTCTGAACACCTTTGTCGTTTGAGCGAGGGCCAAAAGCCTGCCTGTGAAAGGGAAGGATCAGCCGGTCGGACCCCTGCTGGTCGCTGCTGCCAGTGCAGCAGGCGTGCGTGTGTATTCGGCCTCGTGTCCAGGTCCCTCAGGGACTTGAGGCAACTCTCCCCGGTGGTCTCGTGGTCAGGACCGGGCTTCGAATCCCGGTCGGGGGGGATGACTTTCTGCTACAGATTAATTGGCACCTCTGAAAGAAAGTCTCCCCTCCTGAGCGTAAAGCTCCACCCTCACCACCACCACCGCCTTTTCCTCCCCTTGACAGACAGACAGACAGACAGACAGACAGACAGACAGACAGTCCAGTTCGGGAGCGCAGCTTTCATTTGGAAGCAGACCCTGCTTGTTTCAAGTCAACGACGCCAAGTTATTTTGCACTTTGAATTATATCGCTACGTGCGAGCGGCACTCAGCCTTGGAGAAGAAAAAAATACCACTGAGCTGAGAAAGTTCTTTTTAAAAAGGTTTCCTTCCACAGCAGCTCTGAGTGAGAGAGAGAGAGAGAGAGAGAGATAGATATCAGCTTTATTCTCAGTAATAACACACACACACACACACACACACAGAGACACTGGGAAAGAGCTGTTTTTCCTTTTGAATATCTCCCCACGGGGAGCTGCACCGTTCCCAGAAACACTGCAATACTGGGTCGATGCGTGGAGTGGACGGAGCAAGCCCCTAGTCCATCTCCCTGTTCTAAAAATCAATTAAAAATAATAATAAATAATATGTGTGTGTGTGTGTGTGTGTGTGTGTGTGTGTGTGTGTCGGTGTCAGTATCAGTCAGTGAGTCAGTGTCTCTCTCTCTCTCTCTCTCTCTCTCACTCAGAGCTGCTGTGGAAGGAAACTTTTTTAAAAAGAACTTGCTTATTGAAAGAAAGATGTGTCTCAAGCTGCCGGGCCCTGTCCATTGTCATGTCAATGGCAGGACTGCTTTCACCAGGAACCCGGTTTTCTGGGTCAGAGGTTCCAGGGGACCTGTTTTGTGCGGACTTCCCTGTGTCCGTCCCTCCC
>NC_090336.1:66675749-66678249 GCF_035084215.1 Heptranchias perlo | reverse complement strand
TTGCAACGGCCAATTGAGAAAGAGGTGAGGTGCTGACAATCAGCAGCTCGTGTTGAAACATTCATTCCACGGCAGGCAAGACCAATCAAAAAAAATACTGCAGATGCTGGCTCGGCTCGGCTGGCTGGCTGGCTGGCTGGCTGGCTGGCTGGCTGGCTGGAAATGGGAAATAAAAACACAAGGCGTGTTAAAGGCTGGTTAAACTGTCGAAAGAAACAAGGCGTTAATGTTTCAGAAGCGCCTATTGAAAGACGTCTCTCAAGCTGCTCCCTGACTGGGCCCTGTCCGTTGTCATGTTAATCCCAGGGCGGGGCGGGACTGCTTTGACCGGGAGACCTGTTTTCTGGGACGCAGGTGTGACATTCCAGGGAGGCACCTACTTTGTGCTGATTCGAAACGACCACGACAACGGCAACTTGCAGTTCTATATTACAACAACAACAACGCGCGTGTGGTAGTTGGGAGGGGCTGCGTTCGCGCTCTCCCCCCTGCATTGAAACTCAAAGTTCGATTTTCAATCCCATAGTCCACCAATCGGATGGGAGACGGTGTGTGTGTGTGTGTGTGTGTGTGTGTCAGTGTCAGTGTCAGTGTCAGTCAGTGAGTCAGTGTCTCTCTCTCTCTCTCTCTCTCTCACTCAGAGCTGCTGTGGAAGGAAACCTTTTTAAAAAGAACTTGCATATTGAAAAAAAGATGTGTCTCAAGCTGCCGGGCCCTGTCCATTGTCACGTTAATGGCAGGACGGGGCAGGACTGCTTTGACCAGGAGACCTGTTTTCTGGGACGCAGGTGTGAGATTCCAGGGGACCTGCTTTGTGCTGATTTCCCTGCGTCCGTCCGTCCGTCCCTGCCTCCCTCCCCCCAGGACTTCCTTCTGAACACCTTTGTCATTGAATCGAGGGTCAAAAGCCTGCCTGTGAAAGGGAAGGATCAGCCGGTCAGCCCCCTGCTGGTCGCTGCTGCCAGTGCAGCAGGCGTGCGTGTGTCCTCGGCCTCGTGTCCAGGTCCCTCAGGGACTTGAGGCAGCTCTCCCCGGTGGTCTCGTGGTCAGGACCGGGCTTCGAATCCCAGTCGGGGGGGGATGACTTTCTGCTGCAGATTAATTGGCATGAAGGAAAGTCTCCCCTCCTGAGCGTAAAGCTCCACCACCACCACCACCACCGCCTTTTCCTCCCCTTGACAAACGGACAGACAGACAGACAGACAGTCAGTCCAGTTCGGGAGCGCAGCTTTCATTAAGCAATGGCGTTTGTGACAACTCATCGTCTGACAGGTTGATGATTTCCCCACACGCCTCCTGCCGAATAAAAGGCTCACCCTCCCGGACACTACCCCCAGAATCACCCCCCCCCGCCCCCCCCCCCCCGGGGTGAATATTAAGCCCGAGAACACCGACTGTAACCAACCGCAGTGAAAAGTTGAAGTGGCAACTCATTAACCAGATTTATTTTGGGCAACTCATTAACCAGATTTTTTGTTCATTTGGTTTATGAGTTGCCAAGTGTAAATCTGGTTAATGAGTTGCCACTTCAACTTTTCACTGCGGTTGGTTACAGTCGGTGTTCTCGGGCTTAATATTCGCCCCGGGGGGGGGGGGGGGGGTGTATAGCGGGCGATGGCCGGTGTGGAGTGCGTTTTTTGGGGGTTGATTTTCACTTTGCCTCGCTGGTGGAATTTGTGGGAGGCAGGCAAGGGGATTGGTGTGGGCTGGTGGGCGGCAAGGGAGATGCTTGCTTCGGGGTGTTATCCTCACTTTGGTCCGCTGGTGAGAGTAGGCAGCGGCAGGCAGGCAGGCAGGCAAGTGTGATGTAGTGTGGGGTGCAGTGCAGTGCGGTGCAGTGCGGTGCTGCCCTGTCGTTTATGAAAGGTTGTAATGACACTGCTTTGCAGCTGACCATGTCCACTGATTTGTGACGCCCGTATGGAGGCTGATATCTCAGGAGGGCCGAGGCCGATTTCCTCCGGGGACGGCTCGTCGCGTGCGGCAGGACGAGGCGCAGCGGACGGTACCGAGCGCTCGGAGGTGCGGCGCTGCCCGCCGGAGGTACAGCGAAAGGCTGCAAACCGCTTTCCGCCTGCTAACTCGGCGGCCGTCAGACCGACCGACTCCGCTTTACCACCGGAGCTAGAGTCGGGCAAGGGGCACCGAAAGGTACCGGAAGGATCGCGTTCGCACGACGGGAAGTCGACTAGCGGGCCGCCGAAAGCGAGCCGGGGGCCCCCGGTTTTTCTGTCCCACCTGGAGACTGATATCTCAGGAAGGCCGAGGCCGATTTCCTCCGGGTACGGCTCGTCGCGTGCGGCCGGACCAGGCGCAGCGGACGGTAGCGAGCGGTCGGAGGTGCGGCGCTGCCCGCCGGAGGTACAGCGAAAGTCTGCGAACCGCTTTCCGCCTCCTCTCACCGCACGGCTCTCCATTTCACCCACTGGCGGATTTTCACCCTCCGACTGCTCGCTACCGTCCGCTGCGCCTGGTCCGGGCCCTGTCCGTTGTCATGTTA
>NC_090336.1:66665749-66670749 GCF_035084215.1 Heptranchias perlo | reverse complement strand
ACAGATTGGTAAATTTGCCAGTAGGCCACCAATCAGATGGGAGAGGGTTGTGTCTCAACGGACCTCCGTCAGTCAGTCTCAGTCACTAACGAACTGCCGTGGAAGGAAACCTCTTTGAGTAAAACTAGTGACGTGACGTGTCTCACAATGAGCGAGCGAGTGAGATTGCAACGGCCAATTGAGAAAGAGGTGAGGTGCTGACAATCAGCAGCTCGTGTTGAAACATTCATTCCACGGCAGGCAAGACCAATCAAAAAAAATACTGCAGATGCTGGCTCGGCTCGGCTGGCTGGCTGGCTGGCTGGCTGGCTGGCTGGCTGGCTGGAAATGGGAAATAAAAACACAAGGCGTGTTAAAGGCTGGTTAAACTGTCGAAAGAAACAAGGCGTTAATGTTTCAGAAGCGCCTATTGAAAGACGTCTCTCAAGCTGCTCCCTGACTGGGCCCTGTCCGTTGTCATGTTAATCCCAGGGCGGGGCGGGACTGCTTTGACCGGGAGACCTGTTTTCTGGGACGCAGGTGTGACATTCCAGGGAGGCACCTACTTTGTGCTGATTCGAAACGACCACGACAACGGCAACTTGCAGTTCTATATTACAACAACAACAACGCGCGTGTGGTAGTTGGGAGGGGCTGCGTTCGCGCTCTCCCCCCTGCATTGAAACTCAAAGTTCGATTTTCAATCCCATAGTCCACCAATCGGATGGGAGACGGTGTGTGTGTGTGTGTGTGTGTGTGTGTCAGTGTCAGTGTCAGTGTCAGTCAGTGAGTCAGTGTCTCTCTCTCTCTCTCTCTCTCTCACTCAGAGCTGCTGTGGAAGGAAACCTTTTTAAAAAGAACTTGCATATTGAAAAAAAGATGTGTCTCAAGCTGCCGGGCCCTGTCCATTGTCACGTTAATGGCAGGACGGGGCAGGACTGCTTTGACCAGGAGACCTGTTTTCTGGGACGCAGGTGTGAGATTCCAGGGGACCTGCTTTGTGCTGATTTCCCTGCGTCCGTCCGTCCGTCCCTGCCTCCCTCCCCCCAGGACTTCCTTCTGAACACCTTTGTCATTGAATCGAGGGTCAAAAGCCTGCCTGTGAAAGGGAAGGATCAGCCGGTCAGCCCCCTGCTGGTCGCTGCTGCCAGTGCAGCAGGCGTGCGTGTGTCCTCGGCCTCGTGTCCAGGTCCCTCAGGGACTTGAGGCAGCTCTCCCCGGTGGTCTCGTGGTCAGGACCGGGCTTCGAATCCCAGTCGGGGGGGGATGACTTTCTGCTGCAGATTAATTGGCATGAAGGAAAGTCTCCCCTCCTGAGCGTAAAGCTCCACCACCACCACCACCACCGCCTTTTCCTCCCCTTGACAAACGGACAGACAGACAGACAGACAGTCAGTCCAGTTCGGGAGCGCAGCTTTCATTAAGCAATGGCGTTTGTGACAACTCATCGTCTGACAGGTTGATGATTTCCCCACACGCCTCCTGCCGAATAAAAGGCTCACCCTCCCGGACACTACCCCCAGAATCACCCCCCCCCGCCCCCCCCCCCCGGGGTGAATATTAAGCCCGAGAACACCGACTGTAACCAACCGCAGTGAAAAGTTGAAGTGGCAACTCATTAACCAGATTTATTTTGGGCAACTCATTAACCAGATTTTTTGTTCATTTGGTTTATGAGTTGCCAAGTGTAAATCTGGTTAATGAGTTGCCACTTCAACTTTTCACTGCGGTTGGTTACAGTCGGTGTTCTCGGGCTTAATATTCGCCCCGGGGGGGGGGGGGGGGTGTATAGCGGGCGATGGCCGGTGTGGAGTGCGTTTTTTGGGGGTTGATTTTCACTTTGCCTCGCTGGTGGAATTTGTGGGAGGCAGGCAAGGGGATTGGTGTGGGCTGGTGGGCGGCAAGGGAGATGCTTGCTTCGGGGTGTTATCCTCACTTTGGTCCGCTGGTGAGAGTAGGCAGCGGCAGGCAGGCAGGCAGGCAAGTGTGATGTAGTGTGGGGTGCAGTGCAGTGCGGTGCAGTGCGGTGCTGCCCTGTCGTTTATGAAAGGTTGTAATGACACTGCTTTGCAGCTGACCATGTCCACTGATTTGTGACGCCCGTATGGAGGCTGATATCTCAGGAGGGCCGAGGCCGATTTCCTCCGGGGACGGCTCGTCGCGTGCGGCAGGACGAGGCGCAGCGGACGGTACCGAGCGCTCGGAGGTGCGGCGCTGCCCGCCGGAGGTACAGCGAAAGGCTGCAAACCGCTTTCCGCCTGCTAACTCGGCGGCCGTCAGACCGACCGACTCCGCTTTACCACCGGAGCTAGAGTCGGGCAAGGGGCACCGAAAGGTACCGGAAGGATCGCGTTCGCACGACGGGAAGTCGACTAGCGGGCCGCCGAAAGCGAGCCGGGGGCCCCCGGTTTTTCTGTCCCACCTGGAGACTGATATCTCAGGAAGGCCGAGGCCGATTTCCTCCGGGTACGGCTCGTCGCGTGCGGCCGGACCAGGCGCAGCGGACGGTAGCGAGCGGTCGGAGGTGCGGCGCTGCCCGCCGGAGGTACAGCGAAAGTCTGCGAACCGCTTTCCGCCTCCTCTCACCGCACGGCTCTCCATTTCACCCACTGGCGGATTTTCACCCTCCGACTGCTCGCTACCGTCCGCTGCGCCTGGTCCGGGCCCTGTCCGTTGTCATGTTAATGGCAGAGCGGGGCAGGACTGCTTTCACCAGGAACCCGGTTTTCTGGGTCAGAGGTTCCAGGGGACCTGTTTTGTGCGGACTTCCCTGTGTCCGTCCCTCCATGCCTTCCCCCCAGGACTTCCTTCTGAACACCTTTGTCGTTTAAAATAATAATAATAAATAATATGTGTGTGTGTGTGTGTGTGTCGGTGTCAGTATCAGTCAGTCAGTCAGTGTCTCTCTCTCTCTCTCCCTCACACTCAGAGCTGCTGTGGAAGGAAACTTTTTTAAAAAGAACTTGCATATTGAAAGAAAGATGTGTCTCAAGCTGCCGGGCCCTGTCCATTGTCATGTCAATGGCAGGACTGCTTTCACCAGGAACCCGGTTTTGTGGGTCAGAGGTTCCAAAGGACCTGTTTTGTGCGGACTTCCCTGTGTCCGTCCCTCCCTGCCTGCCTTCCCCCCAGGACTTCCTTCTGAACAGCTTTGTCGTTTAAAATAATAATAAATAATATGTGTGTGTGTGTCGGTGTCAGTATCAGTCAGTCAGTCAGTGTCTCTCTCTCTCTCTCTCTCTCTCTCACTCAGAGCTGCTGTGGAAGGAAACTTTTTTAAAAAGAACTTGCTTATTGAAAGAAAGATGTGTCTCAAGCTGCCGGGCCCTGTCCATTGTCCTGTCAATGGCAGGACTGCTTTCACCAGGAACCCGGTTTTGTGGGTCAGAGGTTCCAGGGGACCTGTTTTGTGCGGACTTCCCTGTGTCCGTCCCTCCCTGCCTGCCTTCCCCCCAGGACTTCCTTCTGAACACCTTTGTCGTTTCAGCGAGGGCCAAAAGCCTGCCTGTGAAAGGGAAGGATCAGCCGGTCAGCCCCCTGTTGGTCGCTGCTGCCAGTGCAGCAGGCGTGCGTGTGTATTCGGCCTCGTGTCCAGGTCCCTCAGGGACTTGAGGCAACTCTCCCCGGTGGTCTTGTGGTCAGGACCGGGCTTCGAATCCCGGTCGGGGGGGATGGCTTTCTGCTGCAGATTAATTGGCACCTCTGAAAGAAAGTCTCCCCTCCTGAGCGTAAAGCTCCACCCTTAACCACCACCGCCGCCTTTTCCACCCCTTGACAAACAGACAGACAGACAGACAGACAGTCAGTCCAGTTCGGGAGCGCAGCTTTCATTTGGAAGCAGACCCTGCTTGTTTAAAGTCAACGACGCCAAGTTATTTTGCACTTTGAATTATATCGCTACGTGCGAGCGGCACTCAGCCTTGGAGAAGAAAAAAATACCACTGAGCTGAGAAAGGTCTTTTTAAAACGGTTTCCTTCCACAGCAGCTCTGAGTGAGAGAGAGAGAGAGAGAGAGAGATATCAGCTTTATTCTCAGTAATAATACACACACACACACACACACACACACACACACACAGAGACACTGGGAAAGAGCTGTTTTTCCTTTTGAATATCTCCCCACAGGGAGCTGCACCGTTCCCAGAAACACTGCAATACTGGGTCGATGCGTGGAGTGGACGGAGCAAGCCCCTATTCCATCTCCCTGTTCTAAAAATCAATTTAAAATAATAATAAATAATATGTGTGTGTGTGTGTGTGTGTGTGTGTGTGTCGGTGTCAGTATCAGTCAGTCAGTCAGTGTCTCTCTCTCTCTCTCCCTCACACTCAGAGCTGCTGTGGAAGGAAACTTTTTTAAAAAGAACTTGCATATTGAAAGAAAGATGTGTCTCAAGCTGCCGGGCCCTGTCCATTGTCCTGTCAATGGCAGGACTGCTTTCACCAGGAACCCGGTTTTGTGGGTCAGAGGTTCCAAAGGACCTGTTTTGTGCGGACTTCCCTGTGTCCGTCCCTCCCTGCCTGCCTTCCCCCCAGGACTTCCTTCTGAACAGCTTTGTCGTTTAAAATAATAATAAATAATATGTGTGTGTGTGTGTGTGTGTGTGTGTCGGTGTCAGTATCAGTCAGTCAGTCAGTGTCTCTCTCTCTCTCTCTCTCTCTCTCTCTCTCACTCAGAGCTGCTGTGGAAGGAAACTTTTTTAAAAAGAACTTGCTTATTGAAAGAAAGATGTGTCTCAAGCTGCCGGGCCCTGTCCATTGTCATGTCAATGGCAGGACTGCTTTCACCAGGAACCCGGTTTTCCGGGTCAGAGGTTCCAGGGGACCTGTTTTGTGCGGACTTCCCTGTGTCCGTCCCTCCCTGCCTGCCTTCCCCCCAGCACTTCCTTCTGAACACCTTTGTCGTTTCAGCGAGGGCCAAAAGCCTGCCTGTGAAAGGGAAGGATCAGCCGGTCAGCCCCCTGTTGGTCGCTGCTGCCAGTGCAGCAGGCGTGCGTGTGTATTCGGCCTCGTGTCCAGGTCCC
>NC_090336.1:66658249-66660749 GCF_035084215.1 Heptranchias perlo | reverse complement strand
CAGCGAAAGGCTGCAAACCGCTTTCCGCCTGCTAACTCGGCGGCCGTCAGACCGACCGACTCCGCTTTACCACCGGAGCTAGAGTCGGGCAAGGGGCACCGAAAGGTACCGGAAGGATCGCGTTCGCACGACGGGAAGTCGACTAGCGGGCCGCCGAAAGCGAGCCGGGGGCCCCCGGTTTTTCTGTCCCACCTGGAGACTGATATCTCAGGAAGGCCGAGGCCGATTTCCTCCGGGGACGGCTGGTCGCGTGCGGCCGGACCAGGCGCAGCGGACGGTAGCGAGCGGTCGGAGGTGCGGCGCTGCCCGCCGGAGGTACAGCGAAAGTCTGCGAACCGCTTTCCGCCTCCTCTCACCGCACGGCTCTCCATTTCACCCACTGGCGGATTTTCACCCTCCGACTGCTCGCTACCGTCCGCTGCGCCTGGTCCGGGCCCTGTCCGTTGTCATGTTGATGGCAGAGCGGGGCAGGACTGCTTTCACCAGGAACCCGGTTTTCTGGGTCAGAGGTTCCAGGGGACCTGTTTTGTGCGGACTTCCCTGTGTCCGTCCCTCCATGCCTTCCCCCCAGAACTTCCTTCTGAACACCTTTGTCGTTTAAAATAATAATAAATAATATGTGTGTGTGTGTGTGTGTGTCGGTGTCAGTATCAGTCAGTCAGTCAGTGTCTCTCTCTCTCTCTCTCTCTCTCTCACTCAGAGCTGCTGTGGAAGGAAACTTTTTTAAAAAGAACTTGCTTATTGAAAGAAAGATGTGTCTCAAGCTGCCGGGCCCTGTCCATTGTCCTGTCAATGGCAGGACTGCTTTCACCAGGAACCCGGTTTTGTGGGTCAGAGGTTCCAGGGGACCTGTTTTGTGCGGACTTCCCTGTGTCCGTCCCTCCCTGCCTGCCTTCCCCCCAGGACTTCCTTCTGAACACCTTTGTCGTTTCAGCGAGGGCCAAAAGCCTGCCTGTGAAAGGGAAGGATCAGCCGGTCAGCCCCCTGTTGGTCGCTGCTGCCAGTGCAGCAGGCGTGCGTGTGTATTCGGCCTCGTGTCCAGGTCCCTCAGGGACTTGAGGCAACTCTCCCCGGTGGTCTTGTGGTCAGGACCGGGCTTCGAATCCCGGTCGGGGGGGATGGCTTTCTGCTGCAGATTAATTGGCACCTCTGAAAGAAAGTCTCCCCTCCTGAGCGTAAAGCTCCACCCTTAACCACCACCGCCGCCTTTTCCACCCCTTGACAAACAGACAGACAGACAGACAGACAGTCAGTCCAGTTCGGGAGCGCAGCTTTCATTTGGAAGCAGACCCTGCTTGTTTAAAGTCAACGACGCCAAGTTATTTTGCACTTTGAATTATATCGCTACGTGCGAGCGGCACTCAGCCTTGGAGAAGAAAAAAATACCACTGAGCTGAGAAAGGTCTTTTTAAAACGGTTTCCTTCCACAGCAGCTCTGAGTGAGAGAGAGAGAGAGAGAGAGAGATATCAGCTTTATTCTCAGTAATAATACACACACACACACACACACACACACACACACACAGAGACACTGGGAAAGAGCTGTTTTTCCTTTTGAATATCTCCCCACAGGGAGCTGCACCGTTCCCAGAAACACTGCAATACTGGGTCGATGCGTGGAGTGGACGGAGCAAGCCCCTATTCCATCTCCCTGTTCTAAAAATCAATTTAAAATAATAATAAATAATATGTGTGTGTGTGTGTGTGTGTGTGTGTGTGTCGGTGTCAGTATCAGTCAGTCAGTCAGTGTCTCTCTCTCTCTCTCCCTCACACTCAGAGCTGCTGTGGAAGGAAACTTTTTTAAAAAGAACTTGCATATTGAAAGAAAGATGTGTCTCAAGCTGCCGGGCCCTGTCCATTGTCCTGTCAATGGCAGGACTGCTTTCACCAGGAACCCGGTTTTGTGGGTCAGAGGTTCCAAAGGACCTGTTTTGTGCGGACTTCCCTGTGTCCGTCCCTCCCTGCCTGCCTTCCCCCCAGGACTTCCTTCTGAACAGCTTTGTCGTTTAAAATAATAATAAATAATATGTGTGTGTGTGTGTGTGTGTGTGTGTCGGTGTCAGTATCAGTCAGTCAGTCAGTGTCTCTCTCTCTCTCTCTCTCTCTCTCTCTCTCACTCAGAGCTGCTGTGGAAGGAAACTTTTTTAAAAAGAACTTGCTTATTGAAAGAAAGATGTGTCTCAAGCTGCCGGGCCCTGTCCATTGTCATGTCAATGGCAGGACTGCTTTCACCAGGAACCCGGTTTTCCGGGTCAGAGGTTCCAGGGGACCTGTTTTGTGCGGACTTCCCTGTGTCCGTCCCTCCCTGCCTGCCTTCCCCCCAGCACTTCCTTCTGAACACCTTTGTCGTTTCAGCGAGGGCCAAAAGCCTGCCTGTGAAAGGGAAGGATCAGCCGGTCAGCCCCCTGTTGGTCGCTGCTGCCAGTGCAGCAGGCGTGCGTGTGTATTCGGCCTCGTGTCCAGGTCCCTCAGGGACTTGAGGCAACTCTCCCCGGTGGTC
>NC_090336.1:66650749-66653249 GCF_035084215.1 Heptranchias perlo | reverse complement strand
CCGGGGGCCCCCGGTTTTTCTGTCCCACCTGGAGACTGATATCTCAGGAAGGCCGAGGCCGATTTCCTCCGGGTACGGCTCGTCGCGTGCGGCCGGACCAGGCGCAGCGGACGGTAGCGAGCGGTCGGAGGTGCGGCGCTGCCCGCCGGAGGTACAGCGAAAGTCTGCGAACCGCTTTCCGCCTCCTCTCACCGCACGGCTCTCCATTTCACCCACTGGCGGATTTTCACCCTCCGACTGCTCGCTACCGTCCGCTGCGCCTGGTCCGGGCCCTGTCCGTTGTCATGTTAATGGCAGAGCGGGGCAGGACTGCTTTCACCAGGAACCCGGTTTTCTGGGTCAGAGGTTCCAGGGGACCTGTTTTGTGCGGACTTCCCTGTGTCCGTCCCTCCATGCCTTCCCCCCAGGACTTCCTTCTGAACACCTTTGTCGTTTAAAATAATAATAATAAATAATATGTGTGTGTGTGTGTGTGTGTCGGTGTCAGTATCAGTCAGTCAGTCAGTGTCTCTCTCTCTCTCTCCCTCACACTCAGAGCTGCTGTGGAAGGAAACTTTTTTAAAAAGAACTTGCATATTGAAAGAAAGATGTGTCTCAAGCTGCCGGGCCCTGTCCATTGTCATGTCAATGGCAGGACTGCTTTCACCAGGAACCCGGTTTTGTGGGTCAGAGGTTCCAAAGGACCTGTTTTGTGCGGACTTCCCTGTGTCCGTCCCTCCCTGCCTGCCTTCCCCCCAGGACTTCCTTCTGAACAGCTTTGTCGTTTAAAATAATAATAAATAATATGTGTGTGTGTGTGTCGGTGTCAGTATCAGTCAGTGAGTCAGTGTCTCTCTCTCTCTCTCTCTCTCTCTCACTCAGAGCTGCTGTGGAAGGAAACTTTTTTAAAAAGAACTTGCTTATTGAAAGAAAGATGTGTCTCAAGCTGCCGGGCCCTGTCCATTGTCCTGTCAATGGCAGGACTGCTTTCACCAGGAACCCGGTTTTGTGGGTCAGAGGTTCCAGGGGACCTGTTTTGTGCGGACTTCCCTGTGTCCGTCCCTCCCTGCCTGCCTTCCCCCCAGGACTTCCTTCTGAACACCTTTGTCGTTTCAGCGAGGGCCAAAAGCCTGCCTGTGAAAGGGAAGGATCAGCCGGTCAGCCCCCTGTTGGTCGCTGCTGCCAGTGCAGCAGGCGTGCGTGTGTATTCGGCCTCGTGTCCAGGTCCCTCAGGGACTTGAGGCAACTCTCCCCGGTGGTCTTGTGGTCAGGACCGGGCTTCGAATCCCGGTCGGGGGGGATGGCTTTCTGCTGCAGATTAATTGGCACCTCTGAAAGAAAGTCTCCCCTCCTGAGCGTAAAGCTCCACCCTTAACCACCACCGCCGCCTTTTCCACCCCTTGACAAACAGACAGACAGACAGACAGACAGTCAGTCCAGTTCGGGAGCGCAGCTTTCATTTGGAAGCAGACCCTGCTTGTTTAAAGTCAACGACGCCAAGTTATTTTGCACTTTGAATTATATCGCTACGTGCGAGCGGCACTCAGCCTTGGAGAAGAAAAAAATACCACTGAGCTGAGAAAGGTCTTTTTAAAACGGTTTCCTTCCACAGCAGCTCTGAGTGAGAGAGAGAGAGAGAGAGAGAGATATCAGCTTTATTCTCAGTAATAATACACACACACACACACACACACACACACACACACAGAGACACTGGGAAAGAGCTGTTTTTCCTTTTGAATATCTCCCCACAGGGAGCTGCACCGTTCCCAGAAACACTGCAATACTGGGTCGATGCGTGGAGTGGACGGAGCAAGCCCCTATTCCATCTCCCTGTTCTAAAAATCAATTTAAAATAATAATAAATAATATGTGTGTGTGTGTGTGTGTGTGTGTGTGTGTCGGTGTCAGTATCAGTCAGTCAGTCAGTGTCTCTCTCTCTCTCTCCCTCACACTCAGAGCTGCTGTGGAAGGAAACTTTTTTAAAAAGAACTTGCATATTGAAAGAAAGATGTGTCTCAAGCTGCCGGGCCCTGTCCATTGTCCTGTCAATGGCAGGACTGCTTTCACCAGGAACCCGGTTTTGTGGGTCAGAGGTTCCAAAGGACCTGTTTTGTGCGGACTTCCCTGTGTCCGTCCCTCCCTGCCTGCCTTCCCCCCAGGACTTCCTTCTGAACAGCTTTGTCGTTTAAAATAATAATAAATAATATGTGTGTGTGTGTGTGTGTGTGTGTGTCGGTGTCAGTATCAGTCAGTCAGTCAGTGTCTCTCTCTCTCTCTCTCTCTCTCTCTCTCTCACTCAGAGCTGCTGTGGAAGGAAACTTTTTTAAAAAGAACTTGCTTATTGAAAGAAAGATGTGTCTCAAGCTGCCGGGCCCTGTCCATTGTCATGTCAATGGCAGGACTGCTTTCACCAGGAACCCGGTTTTCCGGGTCAGAGGTTCCAGGGGACCTGTTTTGTGCGGACTTCCCTGTGTCCGTCCCTCCCTGCCTGCCTTCCCCCCAGCACTTCCTTCTGAAC
>NC_090336.1:66633249-66645749 GCF_035084215.1 Heptranchias perlo | reverse complement strand
TACAGCGAAAGGCTGCAAACCGCTTTCCGCCTGCTAACTCGGCGGCCGTCAGACCGACCGACTCCGCTTTACCACCGGAGCTAGAGTCGGGCAAGGGGCACCGAAAGGTACCGGAAGGATCGCGTTCGCACGACGGGAAGTCGACTAGCGGGCCGCCGAAAGCGAGCCGGGGGCCCCCGGTTTTTCTGTCCCACCTGGAGACTGATATCTCAGGAAGGCCGAGGCCGATTTCCTCCGGGGACGGCTCGTCGCGTGCGGCAGGACGAGGCGCAGCGGACGGTACCGAGCGCTCGGAGGTGCGGCGCTGCCCGCCGGAGGTACAGCAAAAGTCTGCGAACCGCTTTCCGCCTCCTCTCACCGCACGGCTCTCCTTTTCACCCACTGGCGGATTTTCACCCTCCGACTGCTCGCTACCGTCCGCTGCGCCTGGTCCGGGCCCTGTCCATTGTCATGTTAATGGCAGGGCGGGGCAGGACTGCTTTCACCAGGAACCCGGTTTTCTGGGTCAGAGGTTCCAGGGGACCTGTTTTGTGCGGACTTCCCTGTGTCCGTCCCTCCATGCCTTCCCCCCAGGACTTCCTTCTGAACACCTTTGTCGTTTGAGCGAGGGCCAAAAGCCTGCCTGTGAAAGGGAAGGATCAGCCGGTCAGCCCCCTGTTGGTCGCTGCTGCCAGTGCAGCAGGCGTGCGTGTGTATTCGGCCTCGTGTCCAGGTCCCTCAGGGACTTGAGGCAACTCTCCCCGGTGGTCTCGTGGTCAGGACCGGGCTTCGAATCCCGGTCGGGGGGGATGACTTTCTGCTGCAGATTAATTGGCACCTCTGAAAGAAAGTCTCCCCTCCTGAGCGTAAAGCTCCACCCTCACCACCACCACCGCCACCTTTTCCTCCCCTTGACAAACAGACAGACAGACAGACAGACAGACAGTCAGTCAGTCCAGTTCGGGAGCGCAGCTTTCATTTGGAAGCAGACCCTGCTTGTTTAAAGTCAACGACGCCAAGTTATTTTGCACTTTGAATTATATCGCTCCGTGCGAGCGGCACTCAGCCTTGGAGAAGAAAAAAATACCACTGAGCTGAGAAAGTTCTTTTTAAAAAGGTTTCCTTCCACAGCAGCTCTGAGTGAGAGAGAGAGAGAGATATCAGCTTTATTCTCAGTAATAATACACACACACACACACACACACACACACACACACACACACACACACAGAGACACTGGGAAAGAGCTGATTTTCCTTTTGAATATCTCCCCACGGGGAGCTGCACCGTTCCCAGAAACACTGCAATACTGGGTCGATGCGTGGAGTGGACGGAGCAAGCCCCTATTCCATCTCCCTGTTCTAAAAATCAATTAAAAATAATAATAAATAATATGTGTGTGTGTGTGTGTGTGTGTGTGTGTGTGTGTGTGTCGGTGTCAGTATCAGTCAGTGAGTCAGTGTCTCTCTCTCTCTCTCTCTCACTCAGAGCTGCTGTGGAAGGAAACTTTTTTAAAAAGAACTTGCATATTGAAAGAAAGATGTGTCTCAAGCTGCCGGGCCCTGTCCATTGTCATGTCAATGGCAGGACTGCTTTCACCAGGAACCCGTTTTTCTGGGTCAGAGGTTCCAGGGGACCTGTTTTGTGCGGACTTCCCTGTGTCCGTCCCTCCCTGCCTGCCTTCCCCCCAGCACTTCCTTCTGAACACCTTTGTCGTTTCAGCGAGGGCCAAAAGCCTGCCTGTGAAAGGGAAGGATCAGCCGGTCAGCCCCCTGTTGGTCGCTGCTGCCAGTGCAGCAGGCGTGCGTGTGTATTCGGCCTCGTGTCCAGGTCCCTCAGGGACTTGAGGCAACTCTCCCCGGTGGTCTCGTGGTCAGGACCGGGCTTCGAATCCCGGTCGGGGGGGATGGCTTTCTGCTGCAGATTAATTGGCACCTCTGAAAGAAAGTCTCCCCTCCTGAGCGTAAAGCTCCACCCTCACCACCACCGCCGCCTTTTCCACCCCTTGACAAACAGACAGACAGACAGACAGTCAGTCAGTCCAGTTCGGGAGCGCAGCTTTCATTTGGAAGCAGACCCTGCTTGTTTAAAGTCAACGACGCCAAGTTATTTTGCACTTTGAATTATATCGCTACGTGCGAGCGGCACTCAGCCTTGGAGAAGAAAAAAATACCACTGAGCTGAGAAAGGTCTTTTTAAAACGGTTTCCTTCCACAGCAGCTCTGAGTGAGAGAGAGAGAGGGAGAGAGAGAGAGAGAGAGAGAGAGATATCAGCTTTATTCTCAGTAATAATACACACACACACACACACACACACACACACAGAGACACTGGGAAAGAGCTGTTTTTCCTTTTGAATATCTCCCCACGGGGAGCTGCACCGTTCCCAGAAACACTGCAATACTGGGTCGATGCGTAGAGTGGACAGAGCAAGCCCCTAGTCCATCTCCCTGTTCCAAAAATTAATTAAAAATAATAATAAATAATATGTGTGTGTGTGTGTGTGTGTGTGTGTGTGTGTGTGTGTCGGTGTCAGTATCAGTCAGTGAGTCAGTGTCTCTCTCTCTCTCTCTCTCACTCAGAGCTGCTGTGGAAGGAAACTTTTTTAAAAAGAACTTGCTTATTGAAAGAAAGATGTGTCTCAAGCTGCCGGGCCCTGTCCATTCTCCTGTCAATGGCAGGACTGCTTTCACCAGGAACCCGGTTTTCTGGGTCAGAGGTTCCAGGGGACCTGTTTTGTGCGGACTTCCCTGTGTCCGTCCCTCCCTGCCTGCCTTCCCCCCAGCACTTCCTTCTGAACACCTTTGTCGTTTCAGCGAGGGCCAAAAGCCTGCCTGTGAAAGGGAAGGATCAGCCGGTCAGCCCCCTGTTGGTCGCTGCTGCCAGTGCAGCAGGCGTGCGTGTGTCCTCGGCCTCGTGTCCAGGTCCCTCAGGGACTTGAGGCAACTCTCCCCGGTGGTCTCGTGGTCAGGACCGGGCTTCGAATCCCGGTCGGGGGGGATGACTTTCTGCTGCAGATTAATTGGCACCTCTGAAAGAAAGTCTCCCCTCCTGTGCGTAATGCTCCACCCTCACCACCACCGCCGCCTTTTCCACCCCTTGACAAACAGACAGACAGACAGACAGTCAGTCCAGTTCGGGAGCGCAGCTTTCATTTGGAAGCAGACCCTGCTTGTTTCAAGTCAACGACGCCAAGTTATTTTGCACTTTGAATTATATCGCTCCGTGCGAGCGGCACTCAGCCTTGGAGAAGAAAAAAATACCACTGAGCTGAGAAAGTTCTTTTTAAAACGGTTTCCTTCCACAGCAGCTCTGAGTGTAAGAGAGAGAGAGAGAGAGAGAGAGAGATATCAGCTTTATTCTCAGTAATAAAACACACACACACACACACACACACACACAGAGACACTGGGAAAGAGCTGTTTTTCCTTTTGAATATCTCCCCACAGGGAGCTGCACCGTTCCCAGAGACACTGCAATACTGGGTCGATGCGTGGAGTGGACGGAGCAAGCCCCTAGTCCATCTCCCTGTTCCAAAAATCAATTTAATATATGGTCCCCAGATAGGGGACGTATCAGATATTAAACTGATAAGAACAGATACTACACTTGATCTTAGCCAAAAGGCCGAGAAGCGATACCGCGCTCGATGCGAATTGATCTCGGGTCCTGTTTGCCCTCCCTCTTTGTTCTCTGGCTGCCGGTGTTGAAAGCAGTCTCGAAGCACTGCCGTTCTCTCCTACTCTGGCCACATTTTTTGCCACCGTTTCTAATTGCAACAGTGGATGAGTTTAAAGAAGTTGCCGTTTTTTCCTTTCTTGCCAGGATTGCTTGACAGATTGGTAAATTTGCCAGTAGGCCACCAATCAGATGGGGGAGGGTTGTGTCTCAACGGACCTCCGTCAGTCAGTCTCAGTCACTAACGAACTGCCGTGGAAGGAAACCTCTTTGAGTAAAACTAGTGACGTGACGTGTCTCACAATGAGCGAGCGAGTGAGATTGCAACGGCCAATTGAGAAAGAGGTGAGGTGCTGACAATCAGCAGCTCGTGTTGAAACATTCATTCCACGGCAGGCAAGACCAATCAAAAAAAATACTGCAGATGCTGGCTCGGCTCGGCTGGCTGGCTGGCTGGCTGGCTGGCTGGAAATGGGAAATAAAAACACAAGGCGTGTTAAAGGCTGGTTAAACTGTCGAAAGAAACAAGGCGTTAATGTTTCAGAAGCGCCTATTGAAAGACGTCTCTCAAGCTGCTCCCTGACTGGGCCCTGTCCATTGTCACGTTAATCCCAGGGCGGGGGCGGGACTGCTTTGACCGGGAGACCTGTTTTCTGGGACGCAGGTGTGACATTCCAGGGAGGCACCTACTTTGTGCTGATTCGAAACGACCACGACAACGGCAACTTGCAGTTCTATATTACAACAACAACAACGCGCGTGTGGTAGTTGGGAGGGGCTGCGTTCGCGCTCTCCCCCCTGCATTGAAACTCAAAGTTCGATTTTCAATCCCATAGTCCACCAATCGGATGGGAGACGGTGTGTGTGTGTGTGTGTGTGTGTGTGTCAGTGTCAGTGTCAGTGTCAGTGTCAGTCAGTGTCTCTCTCTCTCTCTCTCTCACTCTTACTCAGAGCTGCTGTGGAAGGAAACCTTTTTAAAAAGAACTTGCATATTGAAAAAAAGATGTGTCTCAAGCTGCCGGGCCCTGTCCATTGTCACGTTAATGGCAGGACGGGGCAGGACTGCTTTGACCAGGAGACCTGTTTTCTGGGACGCAGGTGTGAGATTCCAGGGGACCTGCTTTGTGCTGATTTCCCTGCCTCCCTCCCTCCCCCCCAGGACTTCCTTCTGAACACCTTTGTCGTTTAATCGAGGGTCAAAAGCCTGCCTGTGAAAGGGAAGGATCAGCCGGTCAGCCCCCTGCTGGTCGCTGCTGCCAGTGCAGCAGGCGTGCGTGTGTCCTCGGCCTCGTGTCCAGGTCCCTCAGGGACTTGAGGCAGCTCTCCCCGGTGGTCTCGTGGTCAGGACCGGGCTTCGAATCCCAGTCGGGGGGGGGATGACTTTCTGCTGCAGATTAATTGGCATGAAGGAAAGTCTCCCCTCCTGAGCGTAAAGCTCCACCCTCACCACCACCACCACCGCCTTTTCCTCCCCTTGACAAACGGACAGACAGACAGACAGTCAGACAGTCAGTCCAGTTCGGGAGCGCAGCTTTCATTAAGCAATGGCGTTTGTGACAACTCATCGTCTGACAGGTTGATGATTTCCCCACACGCCTCCTGCCGAATAAAAGGCTCACCCTCCCGGACACTACCCCCAGAATCACCCACCCCCCCCCCCGGGGTGAATATTAAGCCCGAGAACACCGACTGTAACCAACCGCAGTGAAAAGTTGAAGTGGCAACTCATTAACCAGATTTATTTTGGGCAACTCATTAACCAGATTTTTTGTTCATTTGGTTTATGAGTTGCCAAGTGTAAATCTGGTTAATGAGTTGCCACTTCAACTTTTCACTGCGGTTGGTTACAGTCGGTGTTCTCGGGCTTAATATTCGCCCCGGGGGGGGGGGGGGGGGGGGGGGGTGTATAGCAGGCGATGGCCGGTGTGGAGTGCGTTTTTTGGGGGTTGATTTTCACTTTGCCTCGCTGGTGGAATTTGTGGGAGGCAGGCAAGGGGATTGGTGTGGGCTGGTGGGCGGCAAGGGAGATGCTTGCTTCGGGGTGTTATCCTCACTTTGGTCCGCTGGTGAGAGTAGGCAGCGGCAGGCTGGCAGGCAGGCAAGTGTGATGTAGTGTGGGGTGCAGTGCAGTGCAGTGCAGTGCGGTGCTGCCCTGTCGTTTATGAAAGGTTGTAATGACACTGCTTTGCAGCTGACCATGTCCACTGATTTGTGACGCCCGTATGGAGGCTGATATCTCAGGAGGGCCGAGGCCGATTTCCTCCGGGGACGGCTCGTCGCGTGCGGCAGGACGAGGCGCAGCGGACGGTACCGAGCGCTCGGAGGTGCGGCGCTGCCCGCCGGAGGTACAGCGAAAGGCTGCAAACCGCTTTCCGCCTGCTAACTCGGCGGCCGTCAGACCGACCGACTCCGCTTTACCACCGGAGCTAGAGTCGGGCAAGGGGCACCGAAGGGTACCGGAAGGATCGCGTTCGCACGACGGGAAGTCGACTAGCGGGCCGCCGAAAGCGAGCCGGGGGCCCCCGGTTTTTCTGTCCCACCTGGAGACTGATATCTCAGGAAGGCCGAGGCCGATTTCCTCCGGGGACGGCTCGTCGCGTGCGGCAGGACGAGGCGCAGCGGACGGTACCGAGCGCTCGGAGGTGCGGCGCTGCCCGCCGGAGGTACAGCGAAAGTCTGCGAACCGCTTTCCGCCTCCTCTCACCGCACGGCTCTCCTTTTCACCCACTGGCGGATTTTCACCCTCCGACTGCTCGCTACCGTCCGCTGCGCCTGGTCCGGGCCCTGTCCATTGTCATGTTAATGGCAGGGCGGGGCAGGACTGCTTTCACCAGGAACCCGGTTTTCTGGGTCAGAGGTTCCAGGGGACCTGTTTTGTGCGGACTTCCCTGTGTCCGTCCCTCCATGCCTTCCCCCCAGGACTTCCTTCTGAACACCTTTGTCGTTTGAGCGAGGGCCAAAAGCCTGCCTGTGAAAGGGAAGGATCAGCCGGTCAGCCCCCTGTTGGTCGCTGCTGCCAGTGCAGCAGGCGTGCGTGTGTATTCGGCCTCGTGTCCAGGTCCCTCAGGGACTTGAGGCAACTCTCCCCGGTGGTCTCGTGGTCAGGACCGGGCTTCGAATCCCGGTCGGGGGGGATGACTTTCTGCTGCAGATTAATTGGCACCTCTGAAAGAAAGTCTCCCCTCCTGAGCGTAAAGCTCCACCCTCACCACCACCACCGCCACCTTTTCCTCCCCTTGACAAACAGACAGACAGACAGACAGACAGACAGTCAGTCAGTCCAGTTCGGGAGCGCAGCTTTCATTTGGAAGCAGACCCTGCTTGTTTAAAGTCAACGACGCCAAGTTATTTTGCACTTTGAATTATATCGCTCCGTGCGAGCGGCACTCAGCCTTGGAGAAGAAAAAAATACCACTGAGCTGAGAAAGTTCTTTTTAAAAAGGTTTCCTTCCACAGCAGCTCTGAGTGAGAGAGAGAGAGAGATATCAGCTTTATTCTCAGTAATAATACACACACACACACACACACACACACACACACACACACACACACACAGAGACACTGGGAAAGAGCTGATTTTCCTTTTGAATATCTCCCCACGGGGAGCTGCACCGTTCCCAGAAACACTGCAATACTGGGTCGATGCGTGGAGTGGACGGAGCAAGCCCCTATTCCATCTCCCTGTTCTAAAAATCAATTAAAAATAATAATAAATAATATGTGTGTGTGTGTGTGTGTGTGTGTGTGTGTGTGTGTCGGTGTCAGTATCAGTCAGTGAGTCAGTGTCTCTCTCTCTCTCTCTCTCACTCAGAGCTGCTGTGGAAGGAAACTTTTTTAAAAAGAACTTGCATATTGAAAGAAAGATGTGTCTCAAGCTGCCGGGCCCTGTCCATTGTCATGTCAATGGCAGGACTGCTTTCACCAGGAACCCGTTTTTCTGGGTCAGAGGTTCCAGGGGACCTGTTTTGTGCGGACTTCCCTGTGTCCGTCCCTCCCTGCCTGCCTTCCCCCCAGCACTTCCTTCTGAACACCTTTGTCGTTTCAGCGAGGGCCAAAAGCCTGCCTGTGAAAGGGAAGGATCAGCCGGTCAGCCCCCTGTTGGTCGCTGCTGCCAGTGCAGCAGGCGTGCGTGTGTATTCGGCCTCGTGTCCAGGTCCCTCAGGGACTTGAGGCAACTCTCCCCGGTGGTCTCGTGGTCAGGACCGGGCTTCGAATCCCGGTCGGGGGGGATGGCTTTCTGCTGCAGATTAATTGGCACCTCTGAAAGAAAGTCTCCCCTCCTGAGCGTAAAGCTCCACCCTCACCACCACCGCCGCCTTTTCCACCCCTTGACAAACAGACAGACAGACAGACAGTCAGTCAGTCCAGTTCGGGAGCGCAGCTTTCATTTGGAAGCAGACCCTGCTTGTTTAAAGTCAACGACGCCAAGTTATTTTGCACTTTGAATTATATCGCTACGTGCGAGCGGCACTCAGCCTTGGAGAAGAAAAAAATACCACTGAGCTGAGAAAGGTCTTTTTAAAACGGTTTCCTTCCACAGCAGCTCTGAGTGAGAGAGAGAGAGGGAGAGAGAGAGAGAGAGAGAGAGAGATATCAGCTTTATTCTCAGTAATAATACACACACACACACACACACACACACACACAGAGACACTGGGAAAGAGCTGTTTTTCCTTTTGAATATCTCCCCACGGGGAGCTGCACCGTTCCCAGAAACACTGCAATACTGGGTCGATGCGTAGAGTGGACAGAGCAAGCCCCTAGTCCATCTCCCTGTTCCAAAAATTAATTAAAAATAATAATAAATAATATGTGTGTGTGTGTGTGTGTGTGTGTGTGTGTGTGTGTGTCGGTGTCAGTATCAGTCAGTGAGTCAGTGTCTCTCTCTCTCTCTCTCTCACTCAGAGCTGCTGTGGAAGGAAACTTTTTTAAAAAGAACTTGCTTATTGAAAGAAAGATGTGTCTCAAGCTGCCGGGCCCTGTCCATTCTCCTGTCAATGGCAGGACTGCTTTCACCAGGAACCCGGTTTTCTGGGTCAGAGGTTCCAGGGGACCTGTTTTGTGCGGACTTCCCTGTGTCCGTCCCTCCCTGCCTGCCTTCCCCCCAGCACTTCCTTCTGAACACCTTTGTCGTTTCAGCGAGGGCCAAAAGCCTGCCTGTGAAAGGGAAGGATCAGCCGGTCAGCCCCCTGTTGGTCGCTGCTGCCAGTGCAGCAGGCGTGCGTGTGTATTCGGCCTCGTGTCCAGGTCCCTCAGGGACTTGAGGCAACTCTCCCCGGTGGTCTCGTGGTCAGGACCGGGCTTCGAATCCCGGTCGGGGGGGATGACTTTCTGCTGCAGATTAATTGGCACCTCTGAAAGAAAGTCTCCCCTCCTGTGCGTAATGCTCCACCCTCACCACCACCGCCGCCTTTTCCACCCCTTGACAAACAGACAGACAGACAGACAGTCAGTCCAGTTCGGGAGCGCAGCTTTCATTTGGAAGCAGACCCTGCTTGTTTCAAGTCAACGACGCCAAGTTATTTTGCACTTTGAATTATATCGCTCCGTGCGAGCGGCACTCAGCCTTGGAGAAGAAAAAAATACCACTGAGCTGAGAAAGTTCTTTTTAAAACGGTTTCCTTCCACAGCAGCTCTGAGTGTAAGAGAGAGAGAGAGAGAGAGAGAGAGATATCAGCTTTATTCTCAGTAATAAAACACACACACACACACACACACACACACAGAGACACTGGGAAAGAGCTGTTTTTCCTTTTGAATATCTCCCCACAGGGAGCTGCACCGTTCCCAGAGACACTGCAATACTGGGTCGATGCGTGGAGTGGACGGAGCAAGCCCCTAGTCCATCTCCCTGTTCCAAAAATCAATTTAATATATGGTCCCCAGATAGGGGACGTATCAGATATTAAACTGATAAGAACAGATACTACACTTGATCTTAGCCAAAAGGCCGAGAAGCGATACCGCGCTCGATGCGAATTGATCTCGGGTCCTGTTTGCCCTCCCTCTTTGTTCTCTGGCTGCCGGTGTTGAAAGCAGTCTCGAAGCACTGCCGTTCTCTCCTACTCTGGCCACATTTTTTGCCACCGTTTCTAATTGCAACAGTGGATGAGTTTAAAGAAGTTGCCGTTTTTTCCTTTCTTGCCAGGATTGCTTGACAGATTGGTAAATTTGCCAGTAGGCCACCAATCAGATGGGGGAGGGTTGTGTCTCAACGGACCTCCGTCAGTCAGTCTCAGTCACTAACGAACTGCCGTGGAAGGAAACCTCTTTGAGTAAAACTAGTGACGTGACGTGTCTCACAATGAGCGAGCGAGTGAGATTGCAACGGCCAATTGAGAAAGAGGTGAGGTGCTGACAATCAGCAGCTCGTGTTGAAACATTCATTCCACGGCAGGCAAGACCAATCAAAAAAAATACTGCAGATGCTGGCTCGGCTCGGCTGGCTGGCTGGCTGGCTGGCTGGCTGGAAATGGGAAATAAAAACACAAGGCGTGTTAAAGGCTGGTTAAACTGTCGAAAGAAACAAGGCGTTAATGTTTCAGAAGCGCCTATTGAAAGACGTCTCTCAAGCTGCTCCCTGACTGGGCCCTGTCCATTGTCACGTTAATCCCAGGGCGGGGGCGGGACTGCTTTGACCGGGAGACCTGTTTTCTGGGACGCAGGTGTGACATTCCAGGGAGGCACCTACTTTGTGCTGATTCGAAACGACCACGACAACGGCAACTTGCAGTTCTATATTACAACAACAACAACGCGCGTGTGGTAGTTGGGAGGGGCTGCGTTCGCGCTCTCCCCCCTGCATTGAAACTCAAAGTTCGATTTTCAATCCCATAGTCCACCAATCGGATGGGAGACGGTGTGTGTGTGTGTGTGTGTGTGTGTGTCAGTGTCAGTGTCAGTGTCAGTGTCAGTCAGTGTCTCTCTCTCTCTCTCTCTCACTCTTACTCAGAGCTGCTGTGGAAGGAAACCTTTTTAAAAAGAACTTGCATATTGAAAAAAAGATGTGTCTCAAGCTGCCGGGCCCTGTCCATTGTCACGTTAATGGCAGGACGGGGCAGGACTGCTTTGACCAGGAGACCTGTTTTCTGGGACGCAGGTGTGAGATTCCAGGGGACCTGCTTTGTGCTGATTTCCCTGCCTCCCTCCCTCCCCCCCAGGACTTCCTTCTGAACACCTTTGTCGTTTAATCGAGGGTCAAAAGCCTGCCTGTGAAAGGGAAGGATCAGCCGGTCAGCCCCCTGCTGGTCGCTGCTGCCAGTGCAGCAGGCGTGCGTGTGTCCTCGGCCTCGTGTCCAGGTCCCTCAGGGACTTGAGGCAGCTCTCCCCGGTGGTCTCGTGGTCAGGACCGGGCTTCGAATCCCAGTCGGGGGGGGGATGACTTTCTGCTGCAGATTAATTGGCATGAAGGAAAGTCTCCCCTCCTGAGCGTAAAGCTCCACCCTCACCACCACCACCACCGCCTTTTCCTCCCCTTGACAAACGGACAGACAGACAGACAGTCAGACAGTCAGTCCAGTTCGGGAGCGCAGCTTTCATTAAGCAATGGCGTTTGTGACAACTCATCGTCTGACAGGTTGATGATTTCCCCACACGCCTCCTGCCGAATAAAAGGCTCACCCTCCCGGACACTACCCCCAGAATCACCCACCCCCCCCCCCGGGGTGAATATTAAGCCCGAGAACACCGACTGTAACCAACCGCAGTGAAAAGTTGAAGTGGCAACTCATTAACCAGATTTATTTTGGGCAACTCATTAACCAGATTTTTTGTTCATTTGGTTTATGAGTTGCCAAGTGTAAATCTGGTTAATGAGTTGCCACTTCAACTTTTCACTGCGGTTGGTTACAGTCGGTGTTCTCGGGCTTAATATTCGCCCCGGGGGGGGGGGGGGGGGGGGGGGGGGGGTGTATAGCGGGCGATGGCCGGTGTGGAGTGCGTTTTTTGGGGGTTGATTTTCACTTTGCCTCGCTGGTGGAATTTGTGGGAGGCAGGCAAGGGGATTGGTGTGGGCTGGTGGGCGGCAAGGGAGATGCTTGCTTCGGGGTGTTATCCTCACTTTGGTCCGCTGGTGAGAGTAGGCAGCGGCAGGCTGGCAGGCAGGCAAGTGTGATGTAGTGTGGGGTGCAGTGCAGTGCAGTGCGGTGCTGCCCTGTCGTTTATGAAAGGTTGTAATGACACTGCTTTGCAGCTGACCATGTCCACTGATTTGTGACGCCCGTATGGAGGCTGATATCTCAGGAAGGCCGAGGCCGATTTCCTCCGGGGACAGCTCGTCGCGTGCGGCAGGACGAGGCGCAGCGGACGGTACCGAGCGCTCGGAGGTGCGGCGCTGCCCGCCGGAGGTACAGCGAAAGTCTGCGAACCGCTTTCCGCCTCCTCTCACCGCACGGCTCTCCTTTTCACCCACTGGCGGATTTTCACCCTCCGACTGCTCGCTACCGTCCGCTGCGCCTGGTCCGGGCCCTGTCCATTGTCATGTTAATGGCAGGGCGGGGCAGGACTGCTTTCACCAGGAACCCGGTTTTCTGGGTCAGAGGTTCCAGGGGACCTGTTTTGTGCGGACTTCCCTGTGTCCGTCCCTCCCTGCCTGCCTTCCCCCCAGGACTTCCTTCTGAACACCTTTGTCGTTTGAGCGAGGGCCAAAAGCCTGCCTGTGAAAGGGAAGGATCAGCCGGTCGGAACCCTGTTGGTCGCTGCTGCCAGTGCAGCAGGCGTGCGTGTGTATTCGGCCTCGTGTCCAGGTCCCTCAGGGACTTGAGGCAACTCTCCCCGGTGGTCTCGTGGTCAGGACCGGGCTTCGAATCCCGGTTGGTGGGGGATGACTTTCTGCTGCAGATTAA
>NC_090336.1:66615749-66618249 GCF_035084215.1 Heptranchias perlo | reverse complement strand
AAAGACGTCTCTCAAGCTGCTCCCTGACTGGGCCCTGTCCGTTGTCATGTTAATCGCTGGTTAAACTGTCGGAAGAAACAAGGCGTTAATGTTTCAGAAGTGCCTATTGAAAGGTGTCTCTCAAGCTGCTCCCTGACTGGGCCCTGTCCGTTGTCATGTTAATCCCAGGGCGGGGGCGGGGGCGGGACTGCTTTGACCGGGAGACCTGTTTTCTGGGACGCAGGTGTGACATTCCAGGGAGGCACCTACTTTGTGCTGATTCGAAACGACCACGACAACGGCAACTTGCAGTTCTATATTACAACAACAACAACGCGCGTGTGGTAGTTGGGAGGGGCTGCGTTCGCGCTCTCCCCCCTGCATTGAAACTCAAAGTTCGATTTTCAATCCCATAGTCCACCAATCGGATGGGAGACGGTGTGTGTGTGTGTGTGTGTCAGTGTCAGTGTCAGTGTCAGTGTCAGTCTCTCTCTCTCTCTCTCTCTCTCACTCTTACTCAGAGCTGCTGTGGAAGGAAACCTTTTTAAAAAGAACTTGCATATTGAAAAAAAGATGTGTCTCAAGCTGCCGGGCCCTGTCCATTGTCACGTTAATGGCTGGACTGCTTTGACCAGGAGACCTGTTTTCTGGGACGCAGGTGTGAGATTCCAGGGGACCTGCTTTGTGCTGATTTCCCTGCCTCCCTCCCTCCTCCCCAGGACTTCCTTCTGAACACCTTTGTCGTTTGAGCGAGGGCCAAAAGCCTGCCTGTGAAAGGGAAGGATCAGCCGGTCAGCCCCCTGCTGGTCGCTGCTGCCAGTGCAGCAGGCGTGCGTGTGTCCTCGGCCTCGTGTCCAGGTCCCTCAGGGACTTGAGGCAGCTCTCCCCGGTGGTCTCGTGGTCAGGACCGGGCTTCGAATCCCAGTCGGGGGGGGATGACTTTCTGCTGCAGATTAATTGGCATGAAGGAAAGTCTCCCCTCCTGAGCGTAAAGCTCCACCCTCACCACCACCACCACCGCCTTTTCCTCCCCTTGACAAACGGACAGACAGACAGACAGACAGTCAGTCCAGTTCGGGAGCGCAGCTTTCATTAAGCAATGGCATTTGTGACAACTCATCGTCTGACAGGTTGATGATTTCCCCACACGCCTCCTGCCGAATAAAAGGCTCACCCTCCCGGACACTACCCCCAGAATCACCCCCCCCCCGGGGTGAATATTAAGCCCGAGAACACCGACTGTAACCAACCGCAGTGAAAAGTTGAAGTGGCAACTCATTAACCAGATTTATTTTGGGCAACTCATTAACCAGATTTTTTGTTCATTTGGTTTATGAGTTGCCAAGTGTAAATCTGGTTAATGAGTTGCCACTTCAACTTTTCACTGCGGTTGGTTACAGTCGGTGTTCTCGGGCTTAATATTCGCCCCGGGGGGGGGGGGGGGTGTATAGCGGGCGATGGCCGGTGTGGAGTGCGTTTTTTGGGGGTTGATTTTCACTTTGCCTCGCTGGTGGAATTTGTGGGAGGCAGGCAAGGGGATTGGTGTGGGCTGGTGGGCGGCAAGGGAGATGCTTGCTTCGGGGTGTTATCCTCACTTTGGTCCGCTGGTGAGAGTAGGCAGCGGCAGGCAGGCAGGCAGGCAGGCAAGTGTGATGTAGTGTGGGGTGCAGTGCAGTGCGGTGCAGTGCGGTGCTGCCCTGTCGTTTATGAAAGGTTGTAATGACACTGCTTTGCAGCTGACCATGTCCACTGATTTGTGACGCCCGTATGGAGGCTGATATCTCAGGAGGGCCGAGGCCGATTTCCTCCAGGGACGGCTCGTCGCGTGCGGCAGGACGAGGCGCAGCGGACGGTACCGAGCGCTCGGAGGTGCGGCGCTGCCCGCCGGAGGTACAGCGAAAGGCTGCAAACCGCTTTCCGCCTGCTAACTCGGCGGCCGTCAGACCGACCGACTCCGCTTTACCACCGGAGCTAGAGTCGGGCAAGGGGCACCGAAGGGTACCGGAAGGATCGCGTTCGCACGACGGGAAGTCGACTAGCGGGCCGCCGAAAGCGAGCCGGGGGCCCCCGGTTTTTCTGTCCCACCTGGAGACTGATATCTCAGGAAGGCCGAGGCCGATTTCCTCCGGGGACGGCTCGTCGCGTGCGGCAGGACGAGGCGCAGCGGACGGTACCGAGCGCTCGGAGGTGCGGCGCTGCCCGCCGGAGGTACAGCGAAAGTCTGCGAACCGCTTTCCGCCTCCTCTCACCGCACGGCTCTCCTTTTCACCCACTGGCGGATTTTCACCCTCCGACTGCTCGCTACCGTCCGCTGCGCCTGGTCCGGGCCCTGTCCATTGTCATGTTAATGGCAGGGCGGGGCAGGACTGCTTTCACCAGGAACCCGGTTTTCTGGGTCAGAGGTTCCAGGGGACCTGTTTTGTGCGGACTTCCCTGTGTCCGTCCCTCCATGCCTTCCCCCCAGGACTTCCTTCTGAACACCTTTGTCGTTTAAAATAATAATAAATAATATGTGTGTGTG
>NC_090336.1:66588249-66590749 GCF_035084215.1 Heptranchias perlo | reverse complement strand
TCTCTCAAGCTGCTCCCTGACTGGGCCCTGTCCGTTGTCATGTTAATCGCTGGTTAAACTGTCGGAAGAAACAAGGCGTTAATGTTTCAGAAGTGCCTATTGAAAGGTGTCTCTCAAGCTGCTCCCTGACTGGGCCCTGTCCGTTGTCATGTTAATCCCAGGGCGGGGGCGGGGGCGGGACTGCTTTGACCGGGAGACCTGTTTTCTGGGACGCAGGTGTGACATTCCAGGGAGGCACCTACTTTGTGCTGATTCGAAACGACCACGACAACGGCAACTTGCAGTTCTATATTACAACAACAACAACGCGCGTGTGGTAGTTGGGAGGGGCTGCGTTCGCGCTCTCCCCCCTGCATTGAAACTCAAAGTTCGATTTTCAATCCCATAGTCCACCAATCGGATGGGAGACGGTGTGTGTGTGTGTGTGTGTCAGTGTCAGTGTCAGTGTCAGTGTCAGTCTCTCTCTCTCTCTCTCTCTCTCACTCTTACTCAGAGCTGCTGTGGAAGGAAACCTTTTTAAAAAGAACTTGCATATTGAAAAAAAGATGTGTCTCAAGCTGCCGGGCCCTGTCCATTGTCACGTTAATGGCTGGACTGCTTTGACCAGGAGACCTGTTTTCTGGGACGCAGGTGTGAGATTCCAGGGGACCTGCTTTGTGCTGATTTCCCTGCCTCCCTCCCTCCTCCCCAGGACTTCCTTCTGAACACCTTTGTCGTTTGAGCGAGGGCCAAAAGCCTGCCTGTGAAAGGGAAGGATCAGCCGGTCAGCCCCCTGCTGGTCGCTGCTGCCAGTGCAGCAGGCGTGCGTGTGTCCTCGGCCTCGTGTCCAGGTCCCTCAGGGACTTGAGGCAGCTCTCCCCGGTGGTCTCGTGGTCAGGACCGGGCTTCGAATCCCAGTCGGGGGGGGATGACTTTCTGCTGCAGATTAATTGGCATGAAGGAAAGTCTCCCCTCCTGAGCGTAAAGCTCCACCCTCACCACCACCACCACCGCCTTTTCCTCCCCTTGACAAACGGACAGACAGACAGACAGACAGTCAGTCCAGTTCGGGAGCGCAGCTTTCATTAAGCAATGGCATTTGTGACAACTCATCGTCTGACAGGTTGATGATTTCCCCACACGCCTCCTGCCGAATAAAAGGCTCACCCTCCCGGACACTACCCCCAGAATCACCCCCCCCCTGGGGTGAATATTAAGCCCGAGAACACCGACTGTAACCAACCGCAGTGAAAAGTTGAAGTGGCAACTCATTAACCAGATTTATTTTGGGCAACTCATTAACCAGATTTTTTGTTCATTTGGTTTATGAGTTGCCAAGTGTAAATCTGGTTAATGAGTTGCCACTTCAACTTTTCACTGCGGTTGGTTACAGTCGGTGTTCTCGGGCTTAATATTCGCCCCGGGGGGGGGGGGGGGTGTATAGCGGGCGATGGCCGGTGTGGAGTGCGTTTTTTGGGGGTTGATTTTCACTTTGCCTCGCTGGTGGAATTTGTGGGAGGCAGGCAAGGGGATTGGTGTGGGCTGGTGGGCGGCAAGGGAGATGCTTGCTTCGGGGTGTTATCCTCACTTTGGTCCGCTGGTGAGAGTAGGCAGCGGCAGGCTGGCAGGCAGGCAAGTGTGATGTAGTGTGGGGTGCAGTGCAGTGCAGTGCAGTGCGGTGCTGCCCTGTCGTTTATGAAAGGTTGTAATGACACTGCTTTGCAGCTGACCATGTCCACTGATTTGTGACGCCCGTATGGAGGCTGATATCTCAGGAGGGCCGAGGCCGATTTCCTCCGGGGACGGCTCGTCGCGTGCGGCAGGACGAGGCGCAGCGGACGGTACCGAGCGCTCGGAGGTGCGGCGCTGCCCGCCGGAGGTACAGCGAAAGGCTGCAAACCGCTTTCCGCCTGCTAACTCGGCGGCCGTCAGACCGACCGACTCCGCTTTACCACCGGAGCTAGAGTCGGGCAAGGGGCACCGAAGGGTACCGGAAGGATCGCGTTCGCACGACGGGAAGTCGACTAGCGGGCCGCCGAAAGCGAGCCGGGGGCCCCCGGTTTTTCTGTCCCACCTGGAGACTGATATCTCAGGAAGGCCGAGGCCGATTTCCTCCGGGGACGGCTCGTCGCGTGCGGCAGGACGAGGCGCAGCGGACGGTACCGAGCGCTCGGAGGTGCGGCGCTGCCCGCCGGAGGTACAGCAAAAGTCTGCGAACCGCTTTCCGCCTCCTCTCACCGCACGGCTCTCCTTTTCACCCACTGGCGGATTTTCACCCTCCGACTGCTCGCTACCGTCCGCTGCGCCTGGTCCGGGCCCTGTCCATTGTCATGTTAATGGCAGGGCGGGGCAGGACTGCTTTCACCAGGAACCCGGTTTTCTGGGTCAGAGGTTCCAGGGGACCTGTTTTGTGCGGACTTCCCTGTGTCCGTCCCTCCATGCCTTCCCCCCAGGACTTCCTTCTGAACACCTTTGTCGTTTGAGCGAGGGCCAAAAGCCTGCCTGTGAAAGGGAAGGATCA
>NC_090336.1:66578249-66583249 GCF_035084215.1 Heptranchias perlo | reverse complement strand
AATTTGTGGGAGGCAGGCAAGGGGATTGGTGTGGGCTGGTGGGCGGCAAGGGAGATGCTTGCTTCGGGGTGTTATCCTCACTTTGGTCCGCTGGTGAGAGTAGGCAGCGGCAGGCTGGCAGGCAGGCAAGTGTGATGTAGTGTGGGGTGCAGTGCAGTGCAGTGCAGTGCGGTGCTGCCCTGTCGTTTATGAAAGGTTGTAATGACACTGCTTTGCAGCTGACCATGTCCACTGATTTGTGACGCCCGTATGGAGGCTGATATCTCAGGAGGGCCGAGGCCGATTTCCTCCGGGGACGGCTCGTCGCGTGCGGCAGGACGAGGCGCAGCGGACGGTACCGAGCGCTCGGAGGTGCGGCGCTGCCCGCCGGAGGTACAGCGAAAGGCTGCAAACCGCTTTCCGCCTGCTAACTCGGCGGCCGTCAGACCGACCGACTCCGCTTTACCACCGGAGCTAGAGTCGGGCAAGGGGCACCGAAGGGTACCGGAAGGATCGCGTTCGCACGACGGGAAGTCGACTAGCGGGCCGCCGAAAGCGAGCCGGGGGCCCCCGGTTTTTCTGTCCCACCTGGAGACTGATATCTCAGGAAGGCCGAGGCCGATTTCCTCCGGGGACGGCTCGTCGCGTGCGGCAGGACGAGGCGCAGCGGACGGTACCGAGCGCTCGGAGGTGCGGCGCTGCCCGCCGGAGGTACAGCAAAAGTCTGCGAACCGCTTTCCGCCTCCTCTCACCGCACGGCTCTCCTTTTCACCCACTGGCGGATTTTCACCCTCCGACTGCTCGCTACCGTCCGCTGCGCCTGGTCCGGGCCCTGTCCATTGTCATGTTAATGGCAGGGCGGGGCAGGACTGCTTTCACCAGGAACCCGGTTTTCTGGGTCAGAGGTTCCAGGGGACCTGTTTTGTGCGGACTTCCCTGTGTCCGTCCCTCCATGCCTTCCCCCCAGGACTTCCTTCTGAACACCTTTGTCGTTTGAGCGAGGGCCAAAAGCCTGCCTGTGAAAGGGAAGGATCAGCCGGTCAGCCCCCTGTTGGTCGCTGCTGCCAGTGCAGCAGGCGTGCGTGTGTATTCGGCCTCGTGTCCAGGTCCCTCAGGGACTTGAGGCAACTCTCCCCGGTGGTCTCGTGGTCAGGACCGGGCTTCGAATCCCGGTCGGGGGGGATGACTTTCTGCTGCAGATTAATTGGCACCTCTGAAAGAAAGTCTCCCCTCCTGAGCGTAAAGCTCCACCCTCACCACCACCACCGCCACCTTTTCCTCCCCTTGACAAACAGACAGACAGACAGACAGACAGACAGACAGACAGTCAGTCCAGTTCGGGAGCGCAGCTTTCATTTGGAAGCAGACCCTGCTTGTTTAAAGTCAACGACGCCAAGTTATTTTGCACTTTGAATTATATCGCTACGTGCGAGCGGCACTCAGCCTTGGAGAAGAAAAAAATACCACTGAGCTGAGAAAGTTCTTTTTAAAACGGTTTCCTTCCACAGCAGCTCTGAGTGAGAGAGAGAGAGAGAGAGAGAGAGAGATATCAGCTTTATTCTCAGTAATAATACACACACACACACACACACACACAGAGACAGTGGGAAAGAGCTGTTTTTCCTTTTGAATATCTCCCCACGGGGAGCTGCACCGTTCCCAGAAACACTGCAATACTGGGTCGATGCGTGGAGTGGACGGAGCAAGCCCCTAGTCCATCTCCCTGTTCTAAAAATCAATTAAAAATAATAATAAATAATGTGTGTGTGTGTGTGTGTGTGTGTGTCGGTGTCAGTATCAGTCAGTCAGTCAGTGTCTCTCTCTCTCTCTCTCTCACTCAGAGCTGCTGTGGAAGGAAACTTTTTTAAAAAGAACTTGCATATTGAAAGAAAGATGTGTCTCAAGCTGCCGGGCCCTGTCCATTCTCCTGTCAATGGCAGGACTGCTTTCACCAGGAACCCGTTTTTCTGGGTCAGAGGTTCCAGGGGACCTGTTTTGTGCGGACTTCCCTGTGTCCGTCCCTCCCTGCCTGCCTTCCCCCCAGGACTTCCTTCTGAACACCTTTGTCATTTAAAATAATAATAAATAATATGTGTGTGTGTGTGTGTCGGTGTCAGTATCAGTATCAGTCAGTCAGTCAGTGTCTCTCTCTCTCTCTCTCTCACACTCAGAGCTGCTGTGGAAGGAAACTTTTTTAAAAAGGACTTGCTTATTGAAAGAAAGATGTGTCTCAAGCTGCCGGGCCCTGTCCATTGTCATGTCAGTGGCAGGACTGCTTTCACCAGGAACCCTTCCCTGCCATTGCAGTGTTGATTTGGTCCTTATGCAAATTTTGGGGCGGAGCCAGCACACAAACGACCAATCACAGCAAAGTCCGCACTTTGCGAGCGCACGAGGTCGCGGCCAGCGTTCCAGTCCGCTCAGATCCAAATAAGCCCGAAAAGGAACACGCTCGATCTTAGCCAAAAGGCCGAGAAGCGATACCGCGCTCGATGCGAATTGATCTCGGGTCCTGTTTTCCCTCCCTCTTTGTTCTCTGGCTGCCGGTGTTGAAAGCAGTCTCGAAGCACTGCCGTTCTCTCCCACTCTGGCCACATTTTTGCCACCGTTTCTAATTGCAACAGTGGATGGGTTTAAAGAAGTTGCCGTTTTTTCCTTTCTTGCCAGGATTGCTTGACAGATTGGTAAATTTGCCAGTAGGCCACCAATCAGATGGGGGAGGGTTGTGTCTCAACGGACCTCCGTCAGTCAGTCTCAGTCACTAACGAACTGCCGTGGAAGGAAACCTCTTTAAGTAAAACTAGTGACGTGACGTGACGTGTCTCACAATGAGCGAGCGAGTGAGATTGCAACGGCCAATTGAGAAAGAGGTGAGGTGCTGACAATCAGCAGCTCGTGTTGAAACATTCATTCCACGGCAGGCAAGACCAATCAAAAAAAATACTGCAGATGCTGGCTCGGCTCGGCTGGCTGGCTGGCTGGCTGGCTGGCTGGCTGGCTGGAAATGGGAAATAAAAACACAAGGCGTGTTAAAGGCTGGTTAAACTGTCGAAAGAAACAAGGCGTTAATGTTTCAGAAGCGCCTATTGAAAGACGTCTCTCAAGCTGCTCCCTGACTGGGCCCTGTCCATTGTCACGTTAATCCCAGGGCGGGGCGGGACTGCTTTGACCGGGAGACCTGTTTTCTGGGACGCAGGTGTGACATTCCAGAGAGGCACCTACTTTGTGCTGATTCGAAACGACCACGACAACGGCAACTTGCAGTTCTATATTACAACAACAACAACGCGCGTGTGGTAGTTGGGAGGGGCTGCGTTCGCGCTCTCCCCCCTGCATTGAAACTCAAAGTTCGATTTTCAATCCCATAGTCCACCAATCGGATGGGAGACGGTGTGTGTGTGTGTGTGTGTCAGTGTCAGTGTCAGTGTCAGTGTCAGTCTCTCTCTCTCTCTCTCTCTCTCACTCTTACTCAGAGCTGCTGTGGAAGGAAACCTTTTTAAAAAGAACTTGCATATTGAAAAAAAGATGTGTCTCAAGCTGCCGGGCCCTGTCCATTGTCACGTTAATGGCTGGACTGCTTTGACCAGGAGACCTGTTTTCTGGGACGCAGGTGTGAGATTCCAGGGGACCTGCTTTGTGCTGATTTCCCTGCCTCCCTCCCTCCTCCCCAGGACTTCCTTCTGAACACCTTTGTCGTTTGAGCGAGGGCCAAAAGCCTGCCTGTGAAAGGGAAGGATCAGCCGGTCAGCCCCCTGCTGGTCGCTGCTGCCAGTGCAGCAGGCGTGCGTGTGTCCTCGGCCTCGTGTCCAGGTCCCTCAGGGACTTGAGGCAGCTCTCCCCGGTGGTCTCGTGGTCAGGACCGGGCTTCGAATCCCAGTCGGGGGGGGATGACTTTCTGCTGCAGATTAATTGGCATGAAGGAAAGTCTCCCCTCCTGAGCGTAAAGCTCCACCCTCACCACCACCACCACCGCCTTTTCCTCCCCTTGACAAACGGACAGACAGACAGACAGACAGTCAGTCCAGTTCGGGAGCGCAGCTTTCATTAAGCAATGGCATTTGTGACAACTCATCGTCTGACAGGTTGATGATTTCCCCACACGCCTCCTGCCGAATAAAAGGCTCACCCTCCCGGACACTACCCCCAGAATCACCCCCCCCCCGGGGTGAATATTAAGCCCGAGAACACCGACTGTAACCAACCGCAGTGAAAAGTTGAAGTGGCAACTCATTAACCAGATTTATTTTGGGCAACTCATTAACCAGATTTTTTGTTCATTTGGTTTATGAGTTGCCAAGTGTAAATCTGGTTAATGAGTTGCCACTTCAACTTTTCACTGCGGTTGGTTACAGTCGGTGTTCTCGGGCTTAATATTCGCCCCGGGGGGGGGGGGGGGTGTATAGCGGGCGATGGCCGGTGTGGAGTGCGTTTTTTGGGGGTTGATTTTCACTTTGCCTCGCTGGTGGAATTTGTGGGAGGCAGGCAAGGGGATTGGTGTGGGCTGGTGGGCGGCAAGGGAGATGCTTGCTTCGGGGTGTTATCCTCACTTTGGTCCGCTGGTGAGAGTAGGCAGCGGCAGGCAGGCAGGCAGGCAGGCAAGTGTGATGTAGTGTGGGGTGCAGTGCAGTGCAGTGCGGTGCTGCCCTGTCGTTTATGAAAGGTTGTAATGACACTGCTTTGCAGCTGACCATGTCCACTGATTTGTGACGCCCGTATGGAGGCTGATATCTCAGGAGGGCCGAGGCCGATTTCCTCCAGGGACGGCTCGTCGCGTGCGGCAGGACGAGGCGCAGCGGACGGTACCGAGCGCTCGGAGGTGCGGCGCTGCCCGCCGGAGGTACAGCGAAAGGCTGCAAACCGCTTTCCGCCTGCTAACTCGGCGGCCGTCAGACCGACCGACTCCGCTTTACCACCGGAGCTAGAGTCGGGCAAGGGGCACCGAAGGGTACCGGAAGGATCGCGTTCGCACGACGGGAAGTCGACTAGCGGGCCGCCGAAAGCGAGCCGGGGGCCCCCGGTTT
>NC_090336.1:66565749-66568249 GCF_035084215.1 Heptranchias perlo | reverse complement strand
TAAGCCCGAGAACACCGACTGTAACCAACCGCAGTGAAAAGTTGAAGTGGCAACTCATTAACCAGATTTATTTTGGGCAACTCATTAACCAGATTTTTTGTTCATTTGGTTTATGAGTTGCCAAGTGTAAATCTGGTTAATGAGTTGCCACTTCAACTTTTCACTGCGGTTGGTTACAGTCGGTGTTCTCGGGCTTAATATTCGCCCCGGGGGGGGGGGGGGGTGTATAGCGGGCGATGGCCGGTGTGGAGTGCGTTTTTTGGGGGTTGATTTTCACTTTGCCTCGCTGGTGGAATTTGTGGGAGGCAGGCAAGGGGATTGGTGTGGGCTGGTGGGCGGCAAGGGAGATGCTTGCTTCGGGGTGTTATCCTCACTTTGGTCCGCTGGTGAGAGTAGGCAGCGGCAGGCTGGCAGGCAGGCAAGTGTGATGTAGTGTGGGGTGCAGTGCAGTGCAGTGCAGTGCGGTGCTGCCCTGTCGTTTATGAAAGGTTGTAATGACACTGCTTTGCAGCTGACCATGTCCACTGATTTGTGACGCCCGTATGGAGGCTGATATCTCAGGAGGGCCGAGGCCGATTTCCTCCGGGGACGGCTCGTCGCGTGCGGCAGGACGAGGCGCAGCGGACGGTACCGAGCGCTCGGAGGTGCGGCGCTGCCCGCCGGAGGTACAGCGAAAGGCTGCAAACCGCTTTCCGCCTGCTAACTCGGCGGCCGTCAGACCGACCGACTCCGCTTTACCACCGGAGCTAGAGTCGGGCAAGGGGCACCGAAGGGTACCGGAAGGATCGCGTTCGCACGACGGGAAGTCGACTAGCGGGCCGCCGAAAGCGAGCCGGGGGCCCCCGGTTTTTCTGTCCCACCTGGAGACTGATATCTCAGGAAGGCCGAGGCCGATTTCCTCCGGGGACGGCTCGTCGCGTGCGGCAGGACGAGGCGCAGCGGACGGTACCGAGCGCTCGGAGGTGCGGCGCTGCCCGCCGGAGGTACAGCAAAAGTCTGCGAACCGCTTTCCGCCTCCTCTCACCGCACGGCTCTCCTTTTCACCCACTGGCGGATTTTCACCCTCCGACTGCTCGCTACCGTCCGCTGCGCCTGGTCCGGGCCCTGTCCATTGTCATGTTAATGGCAGGGCGGGGCAGGACTGCTTTCACCAGGAACCCGGTTTTCTGGGTCAGAGGTTCCAGGGGACCTGTTTTGTGCGGACTTCCCTGTGTCCGTCCCTCCATGCCTTCCCCCCAGGACTTCCTTCTGAACACCTTTGTCGTTTGAGCGAGGGCCAAAAGCCTGCCTGTGAAAGGGAAGGATCAGCCGGTCAGCCCCCTGTTGGTCGCTGCTGCCAGTGCAGCAGGCGTGCGTGTGTATTCGGCCTCGTGTCCAGGTCCCTCAGGGACTTGAGGCAACTCTCCCCGGTGGTCTCGTGGTCAGGACCGGGCTTCGAATCCCGGTCGGGGGGGATGACTTTCTGCTGCAGATTAATTGGCACCTCTGAAAGAAAGTCTCCCCTCCTGAGCGTAAAGCTCCACCCTCACCACCACCACCGCCACCTTTTCCTCCCCTTGACAAACAGACAGACAGACAGACAGACAGACAGTCAGTCAGTCCAGTTCGGGAGCGCAGCTTTCATTTGGAAGCAGACCCTGCTTGTTTAAAGTCAACGACGCCAAGTTATTTTGCACTTTGAATTATATCGCTCCGTGCGAGCGGCACTCAGCCTTGGAGAAGAAAAAAATACCACTGAGCTGAGAAAGTTCTTTTTAAAAAGGTTTCCTTCCACAGCAGCTCTGAGTGAGAGAGAGAGAGAGATATCAGCTTTATTCTCAGTAATAATACACACACACACACACACACACACACACACACACACACACACACACAGAGACACTGGGAAAGAGCTGATTTTCCTTTTGAATATCTCCCCACGGGGAGCTGCACCGTTCCCAGAAACACTGCAATACTGGGTCGATGCGTGGAGTGGACGGAGCAAGCCCCTATTCCATCTCCCTGTTCTAAAAATCAATTAAAAATAATAATAAATAATATGTGTGTGTGTGTGTGTGTGTGTGTGTGTGTGTGTGTCGGTGTCAGTATCAGTCAGTGAGTCAGTGTCTCTCTCTCTCTCTCTCTCACTCAGAGCTGCTGTGGAAGGAAACTTTTTTAAAAAGAACTTGCATATTGAAAGAAAGATGTGTCTCAAGCTGCCGGGCCCTGTCCATTGTCATGTCAATGGCAGGACTGCTTTCACCAGGAACCCGTTTTTCTGGGTCAGAGGTTCCAGGGGACCTGTTTTGTGCGGACTTCCCTGTGTCCGTCCCTCCCTGCCTGCCTTCCCCCCAGCACTTCCTTCTGAACACCTTTGTCGTTTCAGCGAGGGCCAAAAGCCTGCCTGTGAAAGGGAAGGATCAGCCGGTCAGCCCCCTGTTGGTCGCTGCTGCCAGTGCAGCAGGCGTGCGTGTGTATTCGGCCTCGTGTCCAGGTCCCTCAGGGACTTGAGGCAACTCTC
>NC_090336.1:66555749-66563249 GCF_035084215.1 Heptranchias perlo | reverse complement strand
TGTGACATTCCAGGGAGGCACCTACTTTGTGCTGATTCGAAACGACCACGACAACGGCAACTTGCAGTTCTATATTACAACAACAACAACGCGCGTGTGGTAGTTGGGAGGGGCTGCGTTCGCGCTCTCCCCCCTGCATTGAAACTCAAAGTTCGATTTTCAATCCCATAGTCCACCAATCGGATGGGAGACGGTGTGTGTGTGTGTGTGTGTGTGTGTGTCAGTGTCAGTGTCAGTGTCAGTGTCAGTCAGTGTCTCTCTCTCTCTCTCTCTCACTCTTACTCAGAGCTGCTGTGGAAGGAAACCTTTTTAAAAAGAACTTGCATATTGAAAAAAAGATGTGTCTCAAGCTGCCGGGCCCTGTCCATTGTCACGTTAATGGCAGGACGGGGCAGGACTGCTTTGACCAGGAGACCTGTTTTCTGGGACGCAGGTGTGAGATTCCAGGGGACCTGCTTTGTGCTGATTTCCCTGCCTCCCTCCCTCCCCCCCAGGACTTCCTTCTGAACACCTTTGTCGTTTAATCGAGGGTCAAAAGCCTGCCTGTGAAAGGGAAGGATCAGCCGGTCAGCCCCCTGCTGGTCGCTGCTGCCAGTGCAGCAGGCGTGCGTGTGTCCTCGGCCTCGTGTCCAGGTCCCTCAGGGACTTGAGGCAGCTCTCCCCGGTGGTCTCGTGGTCAGGACCGGGCTTCGAATCCCAGTCGGGGGGGGGATGACTTTCTGCTGCAGATTAATTGGCATGAAGGAAAGTCTCCCCTCCTGAGCGTAAAGCTCCACCCTCACCACCACCACCACCGCCTTTTCCTCCCCTTGACAAACGGACAGACAGACAGACAGTCAGACAGTCAGTCCAGTTCGGGAGCGCAGCTTTCATTAAGCAATGGCGTTTGTGACAACTCATCGTCTGACAGGTTGATGATTTCCCCACACGCCTCCTGCCGAATAAAAGGCTCACCCTCCCGGACACTACCCCCAGAATCACCCACCCCCCCCCCCGGGGTGAATATTAAGCCCGAGAACACCGACTGTAACCAACCGCAGTGAAAAGTTGAAGTGGCAACTCATTAACCAGATTTATTTTGGGCAACTCATTAACCAGATTTTTTGTTCATTTGGTTTATGAGTTGCCAAGTGTAAATCTGGTTAATGAGTTGCCACTTCAACTTTTCACTGCGGTTGGTTACAGTCGGTGTTCTCGGGCTTAATATTCGCCCCGGGGGGGGGGGGGGGGGGGGGGGGGTGTATAGCGGGCGATGGCCGGTGTGGAGTGCGTTTTTTGGGGGTTGATTTTCACTTTGCCTCGCTGGTGGAATTTGTGGGAGGCAGGCAAGGGGATTGGTGTGGGCTGGTGGGCGGCAAGGGAGATGCTTGCTTCGGGGTGTTATCCTCACTTTGGTCCGCTGGTGAGAGTAGGCAGCGGCAGGCTGGCAGGCAGGCAAGTGTGATGTAGTGTGGGGTGCAGTGCAGTGCAGTGCAGTGCGGTGCTGCCCTGTCGTTTATGAAAGGTTGTAATGACACTGCTTTGCAGCTGACCATGTCCACTGATTTGTGACGCCCGTATGGAGGCTGATATCTCAGGAGGGCCGAGGCCGATTTCCTCCGGGGACGGCTCGTCGCGTGCGGCAGGACGAGGCGCAGCGGACGGTACCGAGCGCTCGGAGGTGCGGCGCTGCCCGCCGGAGGTACAGCGAAAGGCTGCAAACCGCTTTCCGCCTGCTAACTCGGCGGCCGTCAGACCGACCGACTCCGCTTTACCACCGGAGCTAGAGTCGGGCAAGGGGCACCGAAGGGTACCGGAAGGATCGCGTTCGCACGACGGGAAGTCGACTAGCGGGCCGCCGAAAGCGAGCCGGGGGCCCCCGGTTTTTCTGTCCCACCTGGAGACTGATATCTCAGGAAGGCCGAGGCCGATTTCCTCCGGGGACGGCTCGTCGCGTGCGGCAGGACGAGGCGCAGCGGACGGTACCGAGCGCTCGGAGGTGCGGCGCTGCCCGCCGGAGGTACAGCAAAAGTCTGCGAACCGCTTTCCGCCTCCTCTCACCGCACGGCTCTCCTTTTCACCCACTGGCGGATTTTCACCCTCCGACTGCTCGCTACCGTCCGCTGCGCCTGGTCCGGGCCCTGTCCATTGTCATGTTAATGGCAGGGCGGGGCAGGACTGCTTTCACCAGGAACCCGGTTTTCTGGGTCAGAGGTTCCAGGGGACCTGTTTTGTGCGGACTTCCCTGTGTCCGTCCCTCCATGCCTTCCCCCCAGGACTTCCTTCTGAACACCTTTGTCGTTTGAGCGAGGGCCAAAAGCCTGCCTGTGAAAGGGAAGGATCAGCCGGTCAGCCCCCTGTTGGTCGCTGCTGCCAGTGCAGCAGGCGTGCGTGTGTATTCGGCCTCGTGTCCAGGTCCCTCAGGGACTTGAGGCAACTCTCCCCGGTGGTCTCGTGGTCAGGACCGGGCTTCGAATCCCGGTCGGGGGGGATGACTTTCTGCTGCAGATTAATTGGCACCTCTGAAAGAAAGTCTCCCCTCCTGAGCGTAAAGCTCCACCCTCACCACCACCACCGCCACCTTTTCCTCCCCTTGACAAACAGACAGACAGACAGACAGACAGACAGTCAGTCAGTCCAGTTCGGGAGCGCAGCTTTCATTTGGAAGCAGACCCTGCTTGTTTAAAGTCAACGACGCCAAGTTATTTTGCACTTTGAATTATATCGCTCCGTGCGAGCGGCACTCAGCCTTGGAGAAGAAAAAAATACCACTGAGCTGAGAAAGTTCTTTTTAAAAAGGTTTCCTTCCACAGCAGCTCTGAGTGAGAGAGAGAGAGAGATATCAGCTTTATTCTCAGTAATAATACACACACACACACACACACACACACACACACACACACACACACACAGAGACACTGGGAAAGAGCTGATTTTCCTTTTGAATATCTCCCCACGGGGAGCTGCACCGTTCCCAGAAACACTGCAATACTGGGTCGATGCGTGGAGTGGACGGAGCAAGCCCCTATTCCATCTCCCTGTTCTAAAAATCAATTAAAAATAATAATAAATAATATGTGTGTGTGTGTGTGTGTGTGTGTGTGTGTGTGTGTCGGTGTCAGTATCAGTCAGTGAGTCAGTGTCTCTCTCTCTCTCTCTCTCACTCAGAGCTGCTGTGGAAGGAAACTTTTTTAAAAAGAACTTGCATATTGAAAGAAAGATGTGTCTCAAGCTGCCGGGCCCTGTCCATTGTCATGTCAATGGCAGGACTGCTTTCACCAGGAACCCGTTTTTCTGGGTCAGAGGTTCCAGGGGACCTGTTTTGTGCGGACTTCCCTGTGTCCGTCCCTCCCTGCCTGCCTTCCCCCCAGCACTTCCTTCTGAACACCTTTGTCGTTTCAGCGAGGGCCAAAAGCCTGCCTGTGAAAGGGAAGGATCAGCCGGTCAGCCCCCTGTTGGTCGCTGCTGCCAGTGCAGCAGGCGTGCGTGTGTATTCGGCCTCGTGTCCAGGTCCCTCAGGGACTTGAGGCAACTCTCCCCGGTGGTCTCGTGGTCAGGACCGGGCTTCGAATCCCGGTCGGGGGGGATGGCTTTCTGCTGCAGATTAATTGGCACCTCTGAAAGAAAGTCTCCCCTCCTGAGCGTAAAGCTCCACCCTCACCACCACCGCCGCCTTTTCCACCCCTTGACAAACAGACAGACAGACAGACAGACAGACAGTCAGTCAGTCCAGTTCGGGAGCGCAGCTTTCATTTGGAAGCAGACCCTGCTTGTTTAAAGTCAACGACGCCAAGTTATTTTGCACTTTGAATTATATCGCTACGTGCGAGCGGCACTCAGCCTTGGAGAAGAAAAAAATACCACTGAGCTGAGAAAGGTCTTTTTAAAACGGTTTCCTTCCACAGCAGCTCTGAGTGAGAGAGAGAGAGGGAGAGAGAGAGAGAGAGAGAGAGAGATATCAGCTTTATTCTCAGTAATAATACACACACACACACACACACACACACACACAGAGACACTGGGAAAGAGCTGTTTTTCCTTTTGAATATCTCCCCACGGGGAGCTGCACCGTTCCCAGAAACACTGCAATACTGGGTCGATGCGTAGAGTGGACAGAGCAAGCCCCTAGTCCATCTCCCTGTTCCAAAAATTAATTAAAAATAATAATAAATAATATGTGTGTGTGTGTGTGTGTGTGTGTGTGTGTGTGTGTGTCGGTGTCAGTATCAGTCAGTGAGTCAGTGTCTCTCTCTCTCTCTCTCTCACTCAGAGCTGCTGTGGAAGGAAACTTTTTTAAAAAGAACTTGCTTATTGAAAGAAAGATGTGTCTCAAGCTGCCGGGCCCTGTCCATTCTCCTGTCAATGGCAGGACTGCTTTCACCAGGAACCCGGTTTTCTGGGTCAGAGGTTCCAGGGGACCTGTTTTGTGCGGACTTCCCTGTGTCCGTCCCTCCCTGCCTGCCTTCCCCCCAGCACTTCCTTCTGAACACCTTTGTCGTTTCAGCGAGGGCCAAAAGCCTGCCTGTGAAAGGGAAGGATCAGCCGGTCAGCCCCCTGTTGGTCGCTGCTGCCAGTGCAGCAGGCGTGCGTGTGTATTCGGCCTCGTGTCCAGGTCCCTCAGGGACTTGAGGCAACTCTCCCCGGTGGTCTCGTGGTCAGGACCGGGCTTCGAATCCCGGTCGGGGGGGATGACTTTCTGCTGCAGATTAATTGGCACCTCTGAAAGAAAGTCTCCCCTCCTGTGCGTAATGCTCCACCCTCACCACCACCGCCGCCTTTTCCACCCCTTGACAAACAGACAGACAGACAGACAGTCAGTCCAGTTCGGGAGCGCAGCTTTCATTTGGAAGCAGACCCTGCTTGTTTCAAGTCAACGACGCCAAGTTATTTTGCACTTTGAATTATATCGCTCCGTGCGAGCGGCACTCAGCCTTGGAGAAGAAAAAAATACCACTGAGCTGAGAAAGTTCTTTTTAAAACGGTTTCCTTCCACAGCAGCTCTGAGTGTAAGAGAGAGAGAGAGAGAGAGAGAGAGATATCAGCTTTATTCTCAGTAATAAAACACACACACACACACACACACACACACACACAGAGACACTGGGAAAGAGCTGTTTTTCCTTTTGAATATCTCCCCACAGGGAGCTGCACCGTTCCCAGAGACACTGCAATACTGGGTCGATGCGTGGAGTGGACGGAGCAAGCCCCTAGTCCATCTCCCTGTTCCAAAAATCAATTTAATATATGGTCCCCAGATAGGGGACGTATCAGATATTAAACTGATAAGAACAGATACTACACTTGATCTTAGCCAAAAGGCCGAGAAGCGATACCGCGCTCGATGCGAATTGATCTCGGGTCCTGTTTGCCCTCCCTCTTTGTTCTCTGGCTGCCGGTGTTGAAAGCAGTCTCGAAGCACTGCCGTTCTCTCCTACTCTGGCCACATTTTTTGCCACCGTTTCTAATTGCAACAGTGGATGAGTTTAAAGAAGTTGCCGTTTTTTCCTTTCTTGCCAGGATTGCTTGACAGATTGGTAAATTTGCCAGTAGGCCACCAATCAGATGGGGGAGGGTTGTGTCTCAACGGACCTCCGTCAGTCAGTCTCAGTCACTAACGAACTGCCGTGGAAGGAAACCTCTTTGAGTAAAACTAGTGACGTGACGTGTCTCACAATGAGCGAGCGAGTGAGATTGCAACGGCCAATTGAGAAAGAGGTGAGGTGCTGACAATCAGCAGCTCGTGTTGAAACATTCATTCCACGGCAGGCAAGACCAATCAAAAAAAATACTGCAGATGCTGGCTCGGCTCGGCTGGCTGGCTGGCTGGCTGGCTGGCTGGAAATGGGAAATAAAAACACAAGGCGTGTTAAAGGCTGGTTAAACTGTCGAAAGAAACAAGGCGTTAATGTTTCAGAAGCGCCTATTGAAAGACGTCTCTCAAGCTGCTCCCTGACTGGGCCCTGTCCATTGTCACGTTAATCCCAGGGCGGGGGCGGGACTGCTTTGACCGGGAGACCTGTTTTCTGGGACGCAGGTGTGACATTCCAGGGAGGCACCTACTTTGTGCTGATTCGAAACGACCACGACAACGGCAACTTGCAGTTCTATATTACAACAACAACAACGCGCGTGTGGTAGTTGGGAGGGGCTGCGTTCGCGCTCTCCCCCCTGCATTGAAACTCAAAGTTCGATTTTCAATCCCATAGTCCACCAATCGGATGGGAGACGGTGTGTGTGTGTGTGTGTGTGTGTGTGTCAGTGTCAGTGTCAGTGTCAGTGTCAGTCAGTGTCTCTCTCTCTCTCTCTCTCACTCTTACTCAGAGCTGCTGTGGAAGGAAACCTTTTTAAAAAGAACTTGCATATTGAAAAAAAGATGTGTCTCAAGCTGCCGGGCCCTGTCCATTGTCACGTTAATGGCAGGACGGGGCAGGACTGCTTTGACCAGGAGACCTGTTTTCTGGGACGCAGGTGTGAGATTCCAGGGGACCTGCTTTGTGCTGATTTCCCTGCCTCCCTCCCTCCCCCCCAGGACTTCCTTCTGAACACCTTTGTCGTTTAATCGAGGGTCAAAAGCCTGCCTGTGAAAGGGAAGGATCAGCCGGTCAGCCCCCTGCTGGTCGCTGCTGCCAGTGCAGCAGGCGTGCGTGTGTCCTCGGCCTCGTGTCCAGGTCCCTCAGGGACTTGAGGCAGCTCTCCCCGGTGGTCTCGTGGTCAGGACCGGGCTTCGAATCCCAGTCGGGGGGGGGATGACTTTCTGCTGCAGATTAATTGGCATGAAGGAAAGTCTCCCCTCCTGAGCGTAAAGCTCCACCCTCACCACCACCACCACCGCCTTTTCCTCCCCTTGACAAACGGACAGACAGACAGACAGTCAGACAGTCAGTCCAGTTCGGGAGCGCAGCTTTCATTAAGCAATGGCGTTTGTGACAACTCATCGTCTGACAGGTTGATGATTTCCCCACACGCCTCCTGCCGAATAAAAGGCTCACCCTCCCGGACACTACCCCCAGAATCACCCACCCCCCCCCCCGGGGTGAATATTAAGCCCGAGAACACCGACTGTAACCAACCGCAGTGAAAAGTTGAAGTGGCAACTCATTAACCAGATTTATTTTGGGCAACTCATTAACCAGATTTTTTGTTCATTTGGTTTATGAGTTGCCAAGTGTAAATCTGGTTAATGAGTTGCCACTTCAACTTTTCACTGCGGTTGGTTACAGTCGGTGTTCTCGGGCTTAATATTCGCCCCGGGGGGGGGGGGGGGGGGGGGGGGTGTATAGCGGGCGATGGCCGGTGTGGAGTGCGTTTTTTGGGGGTTGATTTTCACTTTGCCTCGCTGGTGGAATTTGTGGGAGGCAGGCAAGGGGATTGGTGTGGGCTGGTGGGCGGCAAGGGAGATGCTTGCTTCGGGGTGTTATCCTCACTTTGGTCCGCTGGTGAGAGTAGGCAGCGGCAGGCTGGCAGGCAGGCAAGTGTGATGTAGTGTGGGGTGCAGTGCAGTGCAGTGCAGTGCGGTGCTGC
>NC_090336.1:66548249-66550749 GCF_035084215.1 Heptranchias perlo | reverse complement strand
GCCTCCCTCCCTCCCCCCCAGGACTTCCTTCTGAACACCTTTGTCGTTTAATCGAGGGTCAAAAGCCTGCCTGTGAAAGGGAAGGATCAGCCGGTCAGCCCCCTGCTGGTCGCTGCTGCCAGTGCAGCAGGCGTGCGTGTGTCCTCGGCCTCGTGTCCAGGTCCCTCAGGGACTTGAGGCAGCTCTCCCCGGTGGTCTCGTGGTCAGGACCGGGCTTCGAATCCCAGTCGGGGGGGGGATGACTTTCTGCTGCAGATTAATTGGCATGAAGGAAAGTCTCCCCTCCTGAGCGTAAAGCTCCACCCTCACCACCACCACCACCGCCTTTTCCTCCCCTTGACAAACGGACAGACAGACAGACAGTCAGACAGTCAGTCCAGTTCGGGAGCGCAGCTTTCATTAAGCAATGGCGTTTGTGACAACTCATCGTCTGACAGGTTGATGATTTCCCCACACGCCTCCTGCCGAATAAAAGGCTCACCCTCCCGGACACTACCCCCAGAATCACCCACCCCCCCCCCCGGGGTGAATATTAAGCCCGAGAACACCGACTGTAACCAACCGCAGTGAAAAGTTGAAGTGGCAACTCATTAACCAGATTTATTTTGGGCAACTCATTAACCAGATTTTTTGTTCATTTGGTTTATGAGTTGCCAAGTGTAAATCTGGTTAATGAGTTGCCACTTCAACTTTTCACTGCGGTTGGTTACAGTCGGTGTTCTCGGGCTTAATATTCGCCCCGGGGGGGGGGGGGGGGGGGGGGGGTGTATAGCGGGCGATGGCCGGTGTGGAGTGCGTTTTTTGGGGGTTGATTTTCACTTTGCCTCGCTGGTGGAATTTGTGGGAGGCAGGCAAGGGGATTGGTGTGGGCTGGTGGGCGGCAAGGGAGATGCTTGCTTCGGGGTGTTATCCTCACTTTGGTCCGCTGGTGAGAGTAGGCAGCGGCAGGCTGGCAGGCAGGCAAGTGTGATGTAGTGTGGGGTGCAGTGCAGTGCAGTGCAGTGCGGTGCTGCCCTGTCGTTTATGAAAGGTTGTAATGACACTGCTTTGCAGCTGACCATGTCCACTGATTTGTGACGCCCGTATGGAGGCTGATATCTCAGGAGGGCCGAGGCCGATTTCCTCCGGGGACGGCTCGTCGCGTGCGGCAGGACGAGGCGCAGCGGACGGTACCGAGCGCTCGGAGGTGCGGCGCTGCCCGCCGGAGGTACAGCGAAAGGCTGCAAACCGCTTTCCGCCTGCTAACTCGGCGGCCGTCAGACCGACCGACTCCGCTTTACCACCGGAGCTAGAGTCGGGCAAGGGGCACCGAAGGGTACCGGAAGGATCGCGTTCGCACGACGGGAAGTCGACTAGCGGGCCGCCGAAAGCGAGCCGGGGGCCCCCGGTTTTTCTGTCCCACCTGGAGACTGATATCTCAGGAAGGCCGAGGCCGATTTCCTCCGGGGACGGCTCGTCGCGTGCGGCAGGACGAGGCGCAGCGGACGGTACCGAGCGCTCGGAGGTGCGGCGCTGCCCGCCGGAGGTACAGCAAAAGTCTGCGAACCGCTTTCCGCCTCCTCTCACCGCACGGCTCTCCTTTTCACCCACTGGCGGATTTTCACCCTCCGACTGCTCGCTACCGTCCGCTGCGCCTGGTCCGGGCCCTGTCCATTGTCATGTTAATGGCAGGGCGGGGCAGGACTGCTTTCACCAGGAACCCGGTTTTCTGGGTCAGAGGTTCCAGGGGACCTGTTTTGTGCGGACTTCCCTGTGTCCGTCCCTCCATGCCTTCCCCCCAGGACTTCCTTCTGAACACCTTTGTCGTTTGAGCGAGGGCCAAAAGCCTGCCTGTGAAAGGGAAGGATCAGCCGGTCAGCCCCCTGTTGGTCGCTGCTGCCAGTGCAGCAGGCGTGCGTGTGTATTCGGCCTCGTGTCCAGGTCCCTCAGGGACTTGAGGCAACTCTCCCCGGTGGTCTCGTGGTCAGGACCGGGCTTCGAATCCCGGTCGGGGGGGATGACTTTCTGCTGCAGATTAATTGGCACCTCTGAAAGAAAGTCTCCCCTCCTGAGCGTAAAGCTCCACCCTCACCACCACCACCGCCACCTTTTCCTCCCCTTGACAAACAGACAGACAGACAGACAGACAGACAGTCAGTCAGTCCAGTTCGGGAGCGCAGCTTTCATTTGGAAGCAGACCCTGCTTGTTTAAAGTCAACGACGCCAAGTTATTTTGCACTTTGAATTATATCGCTCCGTGCGAGCGGCACTCAGCCTTGGAGAAGAAAAAAATACCACTGAGCTGAGAAAGTTCTTTTTAAAAAGGTTTCCTTCCACAGCAGCTCTGAGTGAGAGAGAGAGAGAGATATCAGCTTTATTCTCAGTAATAATACACACACACACACACACACACACACACACACACACACACACAGAGACACTGGGAAAGAGCTGATTTTCCTTTTGAATATCTCCCCACGGGGAGCTGCACCGTTCCCAGAAACACTGCAATACTGGGTCG